>NC_046154.1:225266976-225566976 GCF_011064425.1 Rattus rattus | reverse complement strand
AAAAATAATGACTAACTCTGGAGAGGTATTCTGGGTTACCACAAAATTCAGAAGGAGCCTAGAAATGTGTGTGTTCTTTCTACAACTACAGAAAACATCTAAGAATTATTTCAAGAATATGAATGACTACTCATCAAACACATCATTTTAGTCATGAATCAGTACCTTTAAAATGCTGTGAAATGCTAGAGATAGACCCACTACTTTTCTGTTTTGTTTTGCTTTGCTTTGTTTTTAAGATGACCCCTGCTGTCTTGTCTATCTCATAGTGAAAAATGCAATGCAAGAATATTCCTTGGCATATTTGTTGTGGGACAGGACTCACAGGATAGGGTTGGATGGGAAGTGTGAAGGAAGCTTCAGACTATATGAGACAGAACGCAATGTTGAGCTGCGGCAGTCGTATTTGAAAATGTATCATATGGTTTTTATGAGTTTTCAAACAAACTAGAAGGATGAAAACAAAATGGAAGCACGAGGAAATCCGATGCCCTCATGAGTCAGTTTCTGTCTGACGGGCTGTGCCAAGTTGTGCTTTAATGCATCTGTGATGCGCAAGTGGCAGCTTACAAGCTCTAATTCACTGCAAAATTTTCCTATCACTGGCTTAGTTAGTGATCAGACGGAAGCTCCTCGTTTCAGAATAGCTAACGCTATGATCTGATGGATGAAAGGTTGTCCTGGCTCTCGTTACTTTGGTGAAATGTGGTCAAAGGATTGAATTTTATCAAAGGAAAGTCACAGTTGCTTAAGTGTGCCTAACAGCAAAGTAAATATAGAAAATAATTTATCTGGATAAAAAGATAAATATGGATACAATGTTAATCTATAGGGGTGATGAATCCTTCCTGGCTACCCACAATATGTTGCCACTTCAGATATAGCACAAGGAACGAATAGTTAAAGTCTAATGCACATGAATTTCTAGAGGAAGCTGTATCACTGATACAGCTACAAGCATGTATCACTGATACAAATAACTTTAAAATTAGAAATGAGTTAAGGTCTATGCAATTATTAACTTGAGGAAATAATAAGAGTTGAGGACTGTAGCCAAATACGACTCCCAGGAAAAGAAGAAACGCCTGCAATGTCATTTAAGGATGAGTAGAAATCCGCTAGAGAATCATTTGAGCAAATACTGTTTATATGTATTCTCGGATATCACCTTAAATGTACAAAACTAAATGAAGGTCAATGTGTCTAAAGCAGAAACAGATGAGTGTTGAAGCAACAATATTATCCAATATACTTCCAACTAGGATACCCAGTAGAATGTTCTGTTTCCAGATATAAAGAGTGAACAAAGAACAGGATTGCTCTCCTAGTTTTTACTGTGCTCATAGTGGCAGATAAAAACAACAACAAAAAATATTGGCAAGTTGGTGGACACTGTATGTGGGTGAGAAGGGATACTATCTTGGCCAATCAGCCAATGTGTATGTTTTTCAAGAAACAAAACCATGACCTGTTGCGGTTTAAACAAGAATGCCCTCCATAGACTCCTGTGTTTGAATGCTTGGTCCATTGGGAGTGGCACTGTTAGGAGGTGCGGCTTTATTGAAGTAAGTGTGGCCTTGTTGGAGGATGTGTCACTATCCGGAAGAACTGTGAGGTCTCAGATGTTCAAGTTGGGCCTTCTATGGCACTCACTTCTGCTGCCCATGCATCACAATGTAGAAATCTCAGTTCCTTCTCAAGCACCATGTCTGCTTACATGACCCTATGATAATTGACCTAACCCCTGAAACTGTAAGCCAGTCCCAATTAAATGTTTTCCTTTATTGAGAATTGCTGTGATCATGGTGTCTCCTCACAGCAATAGAAGCCCTAATTAAGACATGAAACAACTAGATTATTTTTAAAAATTAAGCCCATGGCAATGTATAAAGAAAGTAGAGTGTATAGAATGAAATATTTGTCAATCATAACAACGAATCACTCCATGTATAAGAAAATAAATGGAATTGAAGATCATCATGTCAAATGAAATCAGCTAGGCTCAAAAAGGCACGTATTTTTTAATATTTTTCTCTAATCTGTGTTTCTTGGGATTTATGTAGATATATAAAATTATGAATATCTATGTGTATATGACTTAAAGTAAAATGATCCAATCTAGCATCACAGAAAGGAATAATGGGAAAGAAGAGTGACACGATAAAGGAGTGCACAGCTTATGGGAGGAATATGCTCAAGGTAGAAGAGATACTTAAGCATTTAGAAATAATAATTAAATGCATACACACAAATGAGGAAGGGTGCACAAAACAACATGGTCTCAGACACTGGCCAACAGTCAGCCCGGTACAGGAACCTCCATTTAGGAAAAGAGATAAACTAAGTAAATGTGTTATTGCCGTCCATCTTAGTGCATAGAAAGTTTCTAGGCTACTTGGGTCCAAGGAGGGTGAACCAAAGTGGAACATTCACTTGAACAGACAGAGTAGGTAGGCTGGAGGGAGAGGATTACTGACAGGGAGGACAGGGAAAGTCAGCCGTTGAAGTCATGTGGGAAATATATTCAAATCTAAATTGTCTGAGCCAAGGAAAGAACAAGCCCTCTGGCAGGCAATGCAGAGACTGGAATACTGTTGACATAGCACACAGAGAGCAAAGCACTTCTATACATTTAGAGCAACGTCTTCAGAATCTGTGTGGTGAAAACGACACATGAAGGTGAATGAATGAACAAGCTTTCGATTATCAAAAAATTGAGTTGTCTCGTTTATTGATAAGAAAACCCAATATTGGTAAGATGTCATTTTGCAATACATATCCAATATAATCCCTAGCAGAATCCCAAGTACCTGTGGGTAGATAGGTCGTAGATCCTAAGAGAGTACATTCTGTTAAATGTACATAGCTTTGGCCAATGACCTCCTGTTACATCCATAGATCAGAGAACACTGCTGAACCATCCACTTCCTTAAAATAGATGGTATTTAACAAACAGACATTCTGTATGCAGAGCATAAGAGCTTGGAGTATTCAGCCCTTAATGGGCCCTTAATGCATATCACACTGCTTTCTTTGGAGTTCAGGAATATTTGAGGATGAGGAAGTCAGAAGTACCAAAGGGTAGTGGATAACTTCAAGGAAACCGTATTCTCTGCACATATGAAATCGCAGGGACTGTGATAGCATGCACTAGATCCATGCAAGTTACCGCAAGACAAAACCCAGCATAGGAGCATGGGATCCTATCCCTAACTGAAGAATATTGACATTTCATAGCTTCTGGAAGAGAGTCTGGTTTGTTTTGTTTGCTTGTTTGTATTTGCTATTATGTGGCACTTGATAGGATACTCTAGGGTAATTTCTATTTCCAAGGGTAGTTGAGCAACACAAATTAGAATACCTTAGAAGAAAAAAACAGAAAAGGAACTGAAGGAAGGAAACTCAAAGCTGGGGAGTGTCTTGGGGGTTTTCATTACCATGATAAAGACTATGGCCATTAACAACCTGTGGCAGAAAGAGCTTATCCAGCTTAGAGCTCTCCATGTACTCTTGCAGGCCATAATGAAAGAAGTCAGGATAAGAACAAAATGAGGTCATAGATTTTGAAGCAAGGGCTGGTGCAGAGGTCAGGGATGAGTGCTTATCATTTTTATTCTTCATGATTGTTTAGGTGGCTGTCTTACAGAACCTAAGACCACCAGCCCAGGGGTGGCACTACCCATAATGGAATGAGGCCTCTCCCATGAATCTGTTAATTAAGAAAATGCATTGTAGGTTTGCCTACGGGTCAGTCTTATGGAGAAACGTTCTATTGAGAGTTCCTCCTCTCAGATGACTCTAGCTTGTGTCAAGTTGACACATAATCCTAGCTAACTTAATTGGGTAGGGAGGGGCAGGTAATGAGAGGAGATATGGGATGGGTTGGTGAAGGGAGGTGAATATGCTCAAAATGCAGGATATGAAATTCTCAAATAATTAATAAAATATTATTTTAAAAATCTAGAAAAAATCTTAGGCCGGTGACTTTAAAAATTATATGGCTTTAGAATTTACATGAAGAAGATAAGTAACTAGACAGGTGAAACACAATTCTAATAATAGGGAAATGGCCAAAGAACTCATGATTCATATTCAATGACTATTACCAATCTATAGTAAGATTGTATGGTTTTAATAAAAAGACAGGCACAAAGACTAACAGGATAGAGTAGCATATGTGTTCCAGAAATGGTAACCCAAAACTACAGTTGATTAAAATTCTCCAGAACTTCAAACCATTTATAATGTATCAAAACAAACCTATTTAACAGACAAAACTAGAATGAGAGAACTAATATTTTTAGAGAAAGGACTCTCATCATATGCTTTATATAGTATATAAAAATTCGAATAAAATCATGAATTTAAATATAAACTTCAATAACCCCCAAATTCTAGATATATCAAAACGACAGTCTGTAGGAAGAGAGATGACCCACTGTTCAAAGGAGTTTAAAAGAGAAAGTAAAAGTATGCTGGATTCAGTAAAATGAATTAAAATATAGTACTAAAATGCGCAATTTTGTCATATATGAACAAAGGAATGCAATGCTAAACACTGTAATGGAAAAGGGTAAAATTCTAACCACCAAAAAACTGGAAAAATACAAGAACGTTAAATTAAGTGTTGAAAAGGGAAAAACATGAAAAAAATATGTAATAGCAAAAATAAAGACTAATCTATAATAACAAAAAAACAAAGAAATCTTAGGATCCAGGAAAAAGAAAGTCAGACAGAAAGTAAGAAAGAGAAAAAGAGAAAGAAAAGAGAAAAGAGAAATCTATTGCTAAAGAAGGTAAAGGAAAATGACAAAGTTCTAGCTAGAGAAATCAGGAGTGAGCAAATGCACAAATTACCAGGGTAGAAATCAGATGAGAAGTTGTTTACACAAGAATTACAAATATAAATAGAAAAATAACATAATGTATTAAAAATCATGTGCAAATATATTCAACAACTTAAATGAAGTAAACTAGCTTCAGAGATAACATATATCTAGTACTTAAGTTGAAATTTTATAGTTTTTCTACCAAAAAAATTCCTGATTAGAGTGCCTTAATAAATTGGTTCTAGGGTTAGACTTTTGCCAATACCAAAGCTACTAAGCTCTTAGGAAGGCAGACCTGAACTTTCCTAATATTTTTGGACCCTATAGTAAATACTATGACCCCAAACAAGTTGGGAGTTGGGGAATAACAAGCTTATTTGGCTTTCACTTCCATATCACAGTCCTTGGGTCAATGAACAAATTAATACCAGGACCTGGAGGCAGGATCTCATGTCAAAACTTCAGAACTCTGCTTTCTGGCTTGCTGTCCGTAGTTTGTTCATTTTCTTTTCTAATATAGGCCAGGACAACTTCCTGGAGGCAGCACTGCCCATAATGGGCTAGACTCTCTCACATCCCTCATTAATCAAGAGAATGGCCCCCACACACGCCAACAAAACACTGACATAGGCCATTCCTCAGCTGAGATTTCCTCTTGCTGACTGACTCTGGTTTGTGTCAGCACAATTGACCCCTTGCCAACTTGACATACAAAGATATCACTATTGGATCATAATCTTTACTTCATTATTTCTTCCCGAGTATTCATGTTAATATCATAATCTAAAGCACAGTCCATCTTTAGAAGATTCACAGTCTTTTTTAAAAAAAGATTTATTGGTTATTTTGTTTATTTACATTTCAAATGTTATTCCCCTTTCCAGTTTCCCCTCCCAAAACCCCATATCCCACCCTCTGCTTCTATAAGGGTACTCCCCCCAACACCCTAGCATTCTCCTATGCTGGGACATCAAGCCTTCACAGGACCAGGGGTCTCCCTTCATTGATATTAGATAAGGCAATCCTCTGCTACGTATATAGCTGGAGCCATGGGTCCCTTCATGTGTATTCTTTGGTTGGTGGTTTAGTCTTTGGGAACTCTGGGGGGGGGTCTGCTTGGTTGATATTGTGTTTCTTCCTTTGGGGTTGCAAACTCCTTCAGCCCCTTCAATCCTTCCCCTAACTCCTTCACTGGGGTCCCCAGGCTCAGTCTGATGATTAACTGCAAGCTTCTGCATCTGCGTTGGTAAGGCTCTGGCAAAGCCTCTCAGGAGACATCCATATCAGGCTCTGTCAACAAGCACTTCTTGGCATCAGCAATAGTGTCAGGGTTTGGTGGATCACCAGGTAGGGCAGTGTCAGGATGGTCTTTCCTTCAGTCTGCGCTCCACACTTTGTCCCTATATTTCCTTTAGACAGGAACAATTCTGGGTTCAAATTTTGAGAAGGGTGGGTGGCCCTATTCCTCAACCAGAATACTCAATGGAATATTAGGCCCTGTACCTAACCAAAATCTACCACTTAAAAGAAGTTAAGTACTTATATTTCTGAGGGCGCAGTTACAATCAGATGAAATCAAAACCAAAATGAGTATAGAATGCCGAGTGTCTGATATTTGGAGCGTAAGTTTTTCTGGGCTTCAAAAGAGCTTGAGCAATCCTGTCTCCATCTCTGCCAGGTGCGATACTCAGCTCCTTTCATGGACTCAGTCTAACCAGTCATTATAATATCGACAACACCTGACAATTGGACAGGAAACATTGAGCTAATAGTTTCCTGACATCAAAACCAAACAAAAATATTTTCATGATAAATTAAAGCACATTATTCCACATGGACATGATTGTAAAAGATTTTAATATTTTAGCAATTCAATTTAATATTTTTTTGAAATCAGTTCCATATGAGTATATCATGAGCAAATTTGTTTTTCCTTTAAGAATACAAGGTTGGTTTAATAGGTTAAACTCAAATAATGCAATATTAACAAATTAAAAAGAGAAAATATGAAACATGATCATTTGAATATGGACAAAATCACTGAATAGAACTTAGAAGCTGTTCTTGGTAAAGAATTAAGGCAAACTAGGAATTATGATGACTAACAGTTTTATTTAAAGACTCCTACAGTTAATATTGTACCAAATAATGAATGACTATAATTTTACCCCTGAAAACAAAAATGCAGAAATATCCAATATCTCTACTTCTCTTAAGCTTTGTGCTAAAGGTCCAGCACAAAGGTCATCAGCACAAAGAAAAGGAATGTAAACTGTCATAATTCGGACACTATGTGATTTTTTTGTATGAAAATTTCTAAATCCCCCAAGCTAATTAAAACTGTTAAATTGTCAGTTCAATGAGTTTAAAATTTTGTGTATGAAATAGACTGTATTTCCATTATGCTGACAACAAAATATAGAAAGCAGAATAAAAAATGTTTTTCACCATTGCACCAATATATGAAATACTCAGAATAAAGTTTGAGTTAAATGCAACATCTGTGCACTGAATACTCCCCAACAGTGATGAGAGAAATTCAAAATGTAAATGATATATCCACCAATTATTGATTAGAAAACCCAATTCATTATAATGTAATTTTTCCCAAATTGATCTACAACTGACACACACACACACATATATATGTATATATACATATATATATATAGAGAGAGAGAGAGAGAGAGAAATACTTCCCACAATTTGCTGATATATTTTGAAATTAGTCACAGACTTAAATATTATAACAAAACAAAAGAAAAAAATCTTGTTGACTGCTTTAGCAAAGGTATTAGCACACTCATGAGACAAATCATAAATGAAAAAAAATCATCATGTAGACTTTGATGTTCTCGTAACACCGTATGAAAATGTGGTGCAAGAGGCAGCTTGGGAGAATTCTTTTAAAGGGTGGATCAGAAAGAGGGCCTGGAACTTAAAGTTGAATGTGGTAGCCACCAACCACATGTCATCACTGAGCTTTTAGATCAACTTTGCTGGAATTGTGATATGTCATAAGCAAAAAATATACACTAAGCTTTAGAGATGCAATAAAAATCTAATGTTACATTGTTAAAGTTTATATGTATTACATGTTGAGATGAGATATATTTATATACTTGGCTAAATAAAATGTATTACTTGTATTAATGTGCGCTTACTTTTTCAGTGTCTTTTTCCGTGACTACTAATAAATTTAATGATACACATGTGACTTATATAACATTGCTATTGGTCAGAGCTTATCTAGAACACATAAATAATACTTGTCATTATGTAATATGAAGTCAGATAACATACTAGTAAGAAGACAAATAGTTTAATATGTACTTTAGCAAAGAAAATTACTTGATAGTGAAGAACACATGGTGTGATGTGAACCCGTGGACCATCTGTGGAATACAGTGCAAAGTGACAGTGCATACCTCTGCTCAGGCACTCAAGAATTTACCTAAAGTGCATGGAAAATGATATTTCATTTACTCCTGACGGAAATTGAAAACCTCATAATTGCTTCAAATCATGAAGTTACTTTTCGGAGAGTAAAAATACAGTATACTTATACAATAGCACTCGTCTTACTCTTGGTTTTAATTTGTTGGAAGCATGTCTACATAAAGAATAATCAATTAGTTTCATATGCAATTGATTACTCACCAAGCCCAAGACAATAAAAGTCCATTCTCAGGCAAATAGATAGACAACACTTTATATAGCCATAAAGTGGAATACTGCTCAATAGCCAAAGGAACTGTTGATACATCCAACAAACGCAATGATCCTCAAAAAATTACTCTGAGGAGAAGACCACCGCTAAAATTCAGTACACACTAAATGAGTCTAATTATGTGAATACTTAGAATAAGAAAAAGAATCTAGCATGACCAAAATCAGTCAATGCTTACCTGGGAATGTGGACCAAATAGTGATAGATTCCAAAAGAACAATATAGGAAGCTTCTGGGCTGATGGCCATGTTTGGTGCTTGAATGGTGGTATGTGAAACCTACAAAGTGTTCTTATGTGAGGATACTTCACATATGTTAAAACTTTCTACTTCAAGGGAATTATAATCTACCAGGAAAAATTATCAGGTAGTCATCGTGAGACAGCTGTAAATGCTTCCTTCTGTAATCCATATAAAAATAACTTAGAAAAGGAAGGGGGATCAGACTTAAGCAAAATCAGTTTCCTAAAGGTAATTTGGTGACCCAGGATCTTAGTCTTTGGTAATGTTGAACTGAGTAGACTTTTTGAATAAATGACACGATGCACAGAACAAACAGACACATTGTGTGCACAGCTGTATATCAACATAAAAGTCGGCATGATTTCATTCACAAGCTAAAGAAGACAAGAACCCGACTTTCCTCTTTCCTTCGGTGGTGTCTTTATGACGTCTGGCCGGTGTGTTTGTACTTGCAGATCCTCTAGCTAGTGCTTCCTTCCTAGGACTGTCATCAGCATTAAATGAGATAATTCATTACAGAGGCCTGAGGACAGTCTCAGGGAGCTTTAATTTTATCTTATCACATAGCCATACAAATCTCACCGCTAGAGACCTGGGCACTGGGATGTGATGTAAGGATACACATATGAAGGAGTTACGCATTCCTTCTGAACTTTAGGATCCTTACATATAGTGGGGAAGACACATACCACACCATAAACATAAAACACTATATTAGTCGAGCTCATACGATTTTTTTGTCGTAACAATGTCCTACAGATGTATACAAAATTGTTCATCATTTACCATCCTATATGTGTTTTCGAAACTTCTTACATGGAGAAATCTTGAAAATGTCTGAATTTATGTTTTTCTTGAAGTAGGTTCACTAGAAAGACAAGACAGAAAATTGTATTCTAAAGCAAAAAAAAATGACGTAAGAGTAATATTGAAAAAAGAAATGAGTCCCGCGTATGGGGCCTTTGATCAGTTTAGAACGGCGGGCTAATAGACATAGATAGCTAATGATAGACGATGATGTTGAACAGAGAGGCAGAGGTCAGAGAAGCATTTTTTTGCTTTATGCATTTTTCAACTTGATCTAGGAGTCAAAGGAATCTTATCAAGTCTTCAGTCAGTGGAAGAATTTAAATCACAGTATAGCATAATCAGATATGTCATAAATACAAATCTTAAGGCAGGAAGCCAAGATGTTAATCCTGTCAAACCCTGGAAAACTTAAGGCTGTCTAGTTGACTTGAACCAGGTTACAGAGAACAATGCAGACTGAGGATTTGGCTGTACAGCTAAACTGAATTATCATCTGATTTTTGAGCAAGAATGCTGTGTTACTAATATATTTTTAAATGACTGCTTAGCAGAGATTTGCTTTAAGGAGCCATACACTATGTGTTGAAAGAAAAAGAAGTTCAAAGAAAGATTAAGCATATAAAACATTCCCACCATACTCTGATAGAAATACAGACCCAAGTCACTACAGATGTGGCAAGGAAGATGAGGAGGGCAAAGGCTTGTTCCAAGACATCAGATGACTAGAAACAGAGAAGAAATAGTGCGTTCAAACATGGATCCCAGTTCTTTGACACGTAACACTTCTTTCCACTCTAACTCCTCATAGGGACCAGTATAACCCTTTAAAATCAAGGGCTAACCTTGATTATCTTCACTCGGCACCTAGCAAATATTTGGCATGTAATAGCAATGCCACAAGTGCTGTACAGATAAGATAAATAAACCAGGGAATGAATATATGATATAACAATGAAGTAAGATGCTTGGAAAAGTTAGTTCTCCTCCCATAACGTCCATACAAGCCAATGCTCTTTTGTGGCAAATGTGTCTGCAGGTAGACACCAGTCTGTTATGAATACCTAAACACCAGTGAATTGACACTAGGTATTGGTTTTTGTTTGTTTGTTTGTTCCCTTTTGCAAGTAGGTTGGCCGATGACTCTGCGGACTTTGGCTCTCCAAAGAGTTGAGATGTCTATATGTACAGTACCAGACTAAGTCTGCAGTGGACGGGGGTGACTGAGAAGAAAAGGGGTAAGCCAATGGCATAAACCACAAGTCAAATCTTCATGTTGGTAAACTGATCTCCACTGTTTGAGCATCCTGCCTTTGAACATGACGTCTCACAGTATGAGAAGTCTGATGGTCATGAGATCCAGATAGAACGTATCTTGTTTTAATCATTTCTTATTCTGACTTAAGACTTCCCAATGCTTACATTCATGAGGAGTGAGCCACCCATTATGGCAAGTTAAATATAAAAGGTGGCCTTTTTGTTTATAGAAAATGAGAAATTACTATATGCCTGGCACAGCATAGATGTTTTATGATCGTTTGTAGACTGACATTTCCAGAGAAACCATTCAGATATTTTACCTGTGTAGTGTTGGCAAGTCAATCAATCCACCACAGAATCATTGAGCAGCTCCCTCCTCATCTCCCACCATTCAAAGCTGTTGTTTCTTGAAGCCGTTGTTCATTGAAGACTTTACTATGATTCTTATTGATGGACTATGCATGGTTTTACTCTTCTGGGAATGAGAATTCCTTCATATCAAATACGTGTCTTCATTTGGAAAGTGTTGGCTCATTTATACTTCTGTTCATTTCAATCCTACTTGAAAGGGAAGGAAAGGTTCGTTTTACTTGTTTGTTGTTTTGTGAACCAAAAATACAAAAATTAAAAATTTTTAAAAAAAGAATTCTGAAACAAACACAGGCTGATTATACTCCATAGAGCATTTACACCTGTTAACACCGGGAAACTACTGGCTCCTAGCAAATTAGTTGTAATTTGTATTGTTTGTTTTTAGATGGCATAGGTAGGAACAAGAACATTTTAATGTGTTGGACTCAAGGTGACCCTGTTCTTATGCATCCTGTATGCCTTAACCTCTCAGAAGAGCAATTAACAATCATCCCCACCGGTTCACTTCCAATGTCACCTTTCCCTTGGCTACTCTTTGCCTTCTAAGGGATATTTCTATTTAACTTTGGTTGTCTTCAACACTCACAGCTGAAGAAAAGCAGCCTAATTAAAAAGTTTGTCTTTTGAGGTGAAATCTCCTATCTTAAGTATTTCATTGAGTCCTGTTAATTGAAAGAGAAATGTAAATACCTCGAGATAATACACTCCATTCTTTGTTTTAGCATTTGCATCACATCTCTGGGTATAATGATAAACTGTGCAGTTTTATAAGTTTATATTAATGTCGCAGTGAAGCAACAAATAGCATCTGCCGGCGATGGTTTTATCTTTTAAAAGTATCCCAGCATTCCGTGTCCTCTGAAGGTACAGCTGTACAGTGTAAATCGTTCCACTTTCCTAACAAGCCAGCCTTTGAATGTGACACGGGACACTTAGCAATTTGAAATCTTCCATTTAGAATCAATTATTTCTTCAGTTGTGTTTACTTGAGGCCAGGAAAACACACACATACACACACACACACAAACACACACACACACACACACACACACACACTCCCTCCCTCGGGGGGGGAAGGGGGTGCTGTCCATATTAATGCATAAATATTCTTCACCAACACGCTGTAAGAAAATGCCTTGCCTGGATAACATTCTTCTTCTTTTCCTTCTCTTATTGGCTTATAAGCCGTTTATAAAGTAATAGTATTTCACAGAATAAAGATCAGATAGCGATCAATAGTGTGAGGACGCATAAGAAAGAACCACTAAATCAACCTGGGCTTTGGAATCTGAAGTTGGTAAAATACTCAGCCTTTAGTTTTTAGGAGTTGGGAGCAGTCCAGTTTTCAGGATCGGAAAACCAGCAGATTCTGTTTTTAGCTATGAAAATCTGCATTGTTCCACCTGGTTAGGGCATATATTTTACTTCAACTAACCAACATTCACTTTCAAAGAAGAAAGAAACATCGAGCTTCCCGGCAGGTCCTCCCAGCCCAGACACAAGCCAGTTGACTGGCAAAGGAAAATGACCACCACTCCTACCCCACTGTTCACCCTGCTGGCAGAGCCGCAGGCCTGGTGCCAAGGCCCTGGCAGTTTTAAGGCTGTTTCCTGGCAGCCATTGGCTTTTCTGTGCCATGTGACTCTGCTTCTGTCTGTCTGGATTTTGTTCTGAGTTTCCTTAGGGCATGCTTCTGAACAGCATCAGGAACGGCAGCAAGAGCCCTGGGATTCAGCAAAGCCATGTTATCCAGGAACCTTGGATCTCTGAGCTGTCCCAGGCTCCCTCTGCCAGCCGCTTGCTTCAGGGCTTCAAAGGAAGGCTCGGCTGCAGTACCCAGCATGCTTTTCTGCGGCTGCCACAGCCCTCTTTTGAAGCACCATGGTAGCCAACAGAGAGGATTCTGTGTTAAGTACAGTATGACCCTGGAGGAGCCAGCCAGCTGCTGTGACTCAGCTAAAAACAGGGAACTCGCTGTAAGCAAGAGGGCATAAAGGGGAGCTATGGCTGAGGGGGAGGGAAGCAGGAAAAGCAGTCGTTTATGATGCTAAAAGTTGGTCAAAAGGCTCAACACACGTTTCTGAAAGTTTTCTTCATGGACCAAAGGAGGCCCATATCAGCGATTCTAAAATCTGCTTAGGCTTCATAATGTTTTATATCAAATCAAAAGAAGCAGAACAAAAATTAGGGAAGAATAAGAAAATAAAAATAAATTCTTTCTTGTGGTACTCCCAGGTACCCCTGAGGAAATTTGCTTTTTATATATAATTTTGGATCAAATACGTTAATGAAGAGAGGGAGAGGGAGAGGGAGAGGGAATAAACTTGAGCATCTTTTTCCTTTTTTTTCCCTTTTCTTCCCAGATGAGAGGCTATGGTGAATTCTCGCAGTTCTATTACTTTCAGAAGCAGTTCTGAATTAAAGGTGTCAACTGCCAATAAGACAGTAGTATATTGGTGAGACTTATGTAGAAAACAGTACATTGTTCCATCTCCTTTGTCTCTAGACAGCTCTCTCTCTCTCTCTCTCTCTCTCTCTCTCTCTCTCTCTCTCTCCCTCCCTCCCTCCCTCCCTCTCCTTCCTTCCTTCCTTCTTTCTAAAAAAAAAGATGACCAGTTAAAATCATAAAAGTAGACCTTCAACGAGAAGTCCAGTCTTATTTTGTGAAACATTTGCTAGGGTACTTTGCTCAGTTCAAAGGTAGAAATTTAGAGGTGGGTGGAGTGTGAAAGGGACTTTGGCTAAAGAAAAAACTGAGTGGAGGGGCTCTCACTTAGGAGCGATCTGAAAATGACAGATCATAACAAGGAAGCTACACACGTTAGTTATTAAATCAGCACTTTAAAGTGAAGACGAGGTTATTCTGTCCCCAGCATCCTTGGACATTAAGGTTGAAATGATACAATGAATTGTCTGATTAGACAGAGAAGAAAATCAAGTTTGTGCTCTGTCAGCCTGTCATCCTAGACTTGGGTGTGCCCTATCCTGGCAGAGTTTCCCAAGTGATAAAACCCTGAGCAAGTGGTGGCAGCTACCCTCTGGGAGAAAACCTTGTCTACAGTTTTCCCCTGGCTTCTTTCAAGCTGTCAGGAAACAGGTCAAATCAATGGGAAAGAACTCAGCCTCACAAGCTCACACTCTGGTTTGAATTTCCTATTTCAGCATTTGTTTCATCTGTCTATGATTTTCGTGTACATCAGCAGACATGTTCCATTAAAGAAGAGTCACTTTGAGACATAATTTGTCCATCAGCTTAGCTTACTCCAACTGGCTCCTCAAAGGAGCCTAGGGGTTGGCTGGAGGGGTAATACCGCAGGATCTGTAAGGACCTGAGTTGGGATCTTCAGAACCATTAAAACTCCACATGTTGGGCAAGCACTGTGCCTATAAGCCTAACTCAGTAGCAGTGGAGAAGAGACAGGAGGATTCCCTCTCTTTAAGGCATAAGGCAGAGAGTGATAGAATAGGGCATACAACTTCCTATGGGCCCATAATAGAAAACACATACACACACACACAAAGAGAGAGAGAGAGAGAGAGAGAGAGAGAGAGAGAGAGAGACAGACAGACAGACAGACAGACAGACAGACAGAGTCAGAGAGAGAGACAGAGAGAAAGACACAGACACACACAAAGAGAGAGAGAGACAAAGAAAAAGAGAGACAGAGACAGAGTCAGAGAGAGAGAGACAGAGAGAAAGACACAGACACACACACAGAGAGAGAGAGAGAGAGAGAGAGAGAGAGAGAGAGAGAGAGAGAGAGAGAGAGATTTGATTCTTAGTGGGCTTCCTCAGCAGCATGCCTCTTTATTATGGAGATTATGTTGTTGCTAAGAGGCATATGCAAGACTGAGAGAAAATAAGTCCTTTGGTCCTTTGGTACAATTTCAAAATTCTCTTACCATTTAAGAATCTCCTTAGTAGACATTTAGGTAGATGATAAAAGGATAGCATAAAACAATAGTGGTTAAAAGTAAAGATGTATTGGAAATTAATTGTAAATGTTCACAAATAAATTCAATGAGAGAAAGATGAAAGAAAACATATCAATCAGTATCACAGAAAGGTTTTAAGGAAGACATGGAAATGGCTAATTCAGGAGTTCTGTACTTCAAAAAAATAGAGAAAAGACCAAGTGCCATCCTTCCAAATACCCATGACATTGGCTTGTGAATAAGGATAAGAACCAAACGTGAGAATGAAAGATCATAGATGAGGCTGAAGCCAAGATGAGCTTTGCACCTGGGTTACTACATAGAAGACTCTAGATTGGCTGGCATTCAGTGTCTGCTTCTATAACCTTTTATCCTCACTCATTCCAAGACTTATGTGTCCATGCAGTGGTCCTCAGTTGATTCTGGATATTGAGTCTGTGCTTTTAAAGTCAACTTCTACTCTTGGTAAATTCTCTGGAAAACTTTAGAACTCTTGACTGGGTTGAGATGATCCCTCAAAGTTATGTCTAACTAGTGATCATGACTTTGGGAATAAATCCTCACAGATACCAATGAAAATTAAATTCCTCCTGGGTTAATTGAGGTGGCCTTAAACCCACTAAGTATTCTTGGGAAAGAAAGGCATGGTGAGAAAGACCCAGAAAGTGAAAGCCAGGTAAAAACACATCCCACATGCAGGTAACCACAAGCCAAGGAACACAAACCAATAACCCTTAGAATGGGGATAGTCAGGAAAAAAGCTTTTCTGTAGAGCTTTGAGGTGAAAGCAAGGCCTGCTTGATTCAGACTTAACATTTTGAGACAAGTTTCTTTTTGGTCTTGCCACACATCTTGTGGTACTCTGTTTGACAAACCCTAGTCAACAAAGCCAAGTCCAATGCCCCACGTTAGCACTAACTGTGCTAAAGGCATACAAAATGGAGTAATACAAGTGTTTTTGCTAGTTATACTATTGTACATACCAAAATTAATTTTTTAAAAATTCATAGACCAGTTGGAAGATAACTCAATCTGATATCAACAGAATATTCATTATATGCATTTAGCAGGGCAGTAAATAAAACAGTTCCTTGCCTAAGGAAAGTAGCGATCCAACCTTGTATACTTTGTAGACGTGACCTCCAAAGGAGATAGAAATTTAACTTTGAAGGATAGTAACACACTAGACCAATGGTGAAGTTAAGTTCAGTTCTTTCTCTCAGACCCATGCTTCCAGCAATAAGACTCAGACTCAAAATATACTTATACATACCTTAGGCATATAGCTAGGCTTTTCTCTGACTAGATAAAACTTAAAATGTACCATTTTTCTAGCCTACATTTCGCCATGAGGCTGGTTACTTGTGTTAGCTGTGCCCAAGCACCAAGTGTCTGTCTGTCTTATCATCTTCCTGCCAGGTCTTCTGCCTGACTCTATCTCAGAATCCTTTCTCCTCCTGGATGTCCCATCTCCCATTTCCTACCTAAAGGAATAGGCCATAGGCTTTTTAATTAACAGGTGATGCATCCATACAAACACAAAATAATCTCTCTATAGACACAGTAGTTCTTTGCAACATTAATGAGCCAAGAGATAGCATTTTTTCCTTTGGTGCTTTTTAAGCAGTTAGCAGAGTGATCGGAATATTTTGAGGATGGGAAGAGGAATGTTAAACTGTACCAAGTGAATGAATGGATGGATGGCTGCAATTCCTCTTACCCAGGATTTACGAGCCCCAGATAGATATGACATAGCTTTTGGTAAATAATAATAGATATATTTGATGTCACACATTGCAGAAAGGGTTTCATAATGAGGATTTCACAATTTCTCTTTGTGGGTCTCTTGATCAGCATAGACAGCCTTTTGGAAATTCAGAGTTCCTCAAGGGTTTCAGTAATACCTTGACCTGGTGCTATTTCCTTGACCTTCGTTTACCAGTGTTCTGCTGTTCTGAATGCACATGTGTTCCAAGGTGCCATGTTGGTGTGCATTCTCCAACGCTGGCTTTGGACAGGACCCATCAGCACAATGGGGGAGCCCCCACTGCAGAATGGGGAATTTGCTCTTTTCCCAGCCAGAACTGCTGTTGGTTTTGCCTGCTCGCTTCCACAAATTGTTTTTTAGGTTTCTTAAATTAGACACTAGCAGTATGGAGGCTTATTTTATGCATGTATATTTTCTTTCTGAGACAAGCAGTGTTTGTCTTTGCAGAAATACGGACGACTGCCAGCAGTGTGCGAGCACACTGCAGAAGTTAATCCACAGGCCCTTCACGTCGGAGTGTGAGCCCTGAGCATGGGGAAATCAAGAGCTGCCTTGTGACTCAGCTGGGACTGATTTCTTTCTTGAAAGAAATCTAATTAGAAGCCAGTATATTCAAGCTATAGTAATTATTCTCATTCCAAAGCAGTAGAGGTGACTAACCTTTCTACTGTTCCAGAATGTTTGAAGGGGCCACCGTTCATCAGAATTGCCAATCCATCTAGCCAGTATTAGAGCAAACAATGTAACTGATACTGCAAGCATCGTACAAAAACACTGGAACAAAACTGTAAAACCAATACTATCATCACTATGATTACTAAAAGTTTTACTTATATTTTATTTATTTACATTGAGTGCAAGTATGTGTATGCATATGGAAATTCATATATTACAGTGTGCACGTGGAGGTCAGAATACAACTTGTAAGAACTGGTTGTCTTTTCACTTGTGGATCTCAGGGATGAAACTCTTATTGCCAGACTTGATAGCTGGCATATTTACCTCTGTACCATAGCACCAGCCTCAATCTCATTTTAACAGGTAAGAAAAAAGCAGAGAGAGAGAGAGAGAGAGAGAGAGAGAGAGAGAGAGAGAGGGGGGAGGGAGGAGGAGGAGGAGGAGAGGAGGAGGAGAGGAGAGAGAGAGAGAGAGAGAGACTAAGTAACTTCAAATGTTCACTAATGTCTCAGGTCATTTTCACAGAAGCAGAATGAAACCAGTCCCTTACACAGGGGAAGACGGTAAACCCAGTTAAAGTCTGCCGTCACGTTCCTCCTGACAAAGAGCAAAGGACAAAATGCTCCAAAGGTTTGTCCCACCTGGTGACAAGGGGCAGACGGTTCTGTGCCAGACTGACAGTTGGACTTTGGTTTTCAAAAGAGCTCTTCCCATTTTTGATAGGCATATTAATGATAGGATAAAGATCGCCTAGATTTAGCAGCCAACATTCTCGGGAGCTGGTGACGGGTGCAAAGTCCACCTACATGGAATCTCAGTAGGTCAGGGACAGAACAGGACTTCAAAGATCATGTAAGTCAAACTCGTGCTTTTCACACTGAACCATCAAAAATCTCTCTACCAGGTTAGGAGGTGCTATGCCTCTGTCAGCCTCCAGATTCCAAGAAATACACAGTCCCTAACTCCTTTAGAGGGTGTCAATGCAATTTCATATGGTTTGTTTCACAGTTTCAAATAGCTTGACCTTGAAGCTCCTCTAGGTGCTGAAGGTGATTATGCATCTTCACACAGCCCAGCGTTTCTTGCCTGTTCTCTCTCATACTCGAGTGCCCTGCCTTGCCTTTCCTGTTGCCCTGAAGTTTTTGATGAAGAACAGATCCTTGGTGATAGCTTCATCTGGACATGTGTACTTCTGCTCCTTGCAACTAGCAATAAACAAGAAAGAGTAAGAGAGAGGAAAACTTGTTAACACCATGCTGTATCTAAACAAGCAATCCCAGATGGTATCCTTTATGCCTTCTGCCTCTGATAAGAAAAGATTGAAAAGGAAAAATAGGCAACAGCTGACAAGCCATACCCAGAACTGAGACCAACAGGGAGAACAGATCCCAGCTCTGTGCACTGTCCTCAGTCATGGCTCAGCACCCAATCCAGGACCTGCCTGGCTTCAAATGCTTTCAACAGTGCATGCTTTTATGTAGCCAGCGAATCAGGAAAGCTTACAGGGCAAGCATTTTCCTTTTTAATTTGCTCTTTAGTTTGCTGATGAAGACCCTGGTAGAAATACAGTAATGTATTTTATTTAAAGACATTGTACTGTTAAGAAGAGAGAGAGAATAAATAAAAGTCAATAGATCTTTAGTACCAGTCTGAGTTTTTTCCCAGAAACCAATGCTAATTCCTTCCTTAAATGCATTATTCTGATATGAGTACGTGAGTGCATGCATGCATCTGTGTGTGTGTGTGTGTGTGTGTGTGTGTTCTGGTTATGAGACATTACAATAACTTTTTCTGAAACTGTAAAAACTGTCTCTGGCTAGGGCTGAATTTTTGCTCCTTTATTTCATAGCTATGTGTCCTCAGACAACATTCCCTGTACCTCAGCATCCCCCATTACAAACCAAAGTTAATAAAATGTATTTATGTGTTTGGTGAACAGTAAGCAGAAAAGAATATGAGCATATACAAAGCACAGAAAATATGCCTAGCATGTAATAATCATTAAATATAATCCATACTTTCTGTCCACAAGCTCATGTGTATAAGCAAACATCTTGTCTTTTCTGGGCTCTGACATAATCTGAAGCTCCAAATAGCAGCATCATCATTGTTTTCCTCTGCAAGATCTAGTTGTTTTAAAATGCCATTTGGAATGAAGAGCAGCTTATGACACTCCACTGTTTCCACATGGATGTTGCCTGTGTAACGACACAGCAGTTTTAACAGACCACCTGCAGGAAGCCAAGTCAGCAGTGGTGTGTTTATTAGTAAGAGCATGATGTTGGGATGAATCAACAGAGAGCCCGTAAAATGAAGGAGGAGGTCTATCCCAGTGATGCCATTAGACAACCCATTCGTTATATCCTGGCTGCTCCTCTTGACCATTTGTCTTTTCCATTAGTTAATATGAGTTGTTTAAATAATGGGTTGACATAATGAAGGCATTTCTAAATGAACACCCTGATATCAAAACTCACCAGCAAATAGTTCAAATTTTTAGAGCACAGGCAAACCCAACAGGGTTCTGCTCTCTGTGCTTCCTCCTGAAGCTGAAGATGGGCAAGGCCTTGATTTAGACAAAGGATTTTCTTACAGTCGAGTTCCAGAAAACAAAGGTTAGGAAGTCACAGATGACACAAGTGCTTGTTCGGATAATGTAAAAAAAATGCAGCGACTCTTTAAAAAAGAGCTTATGATAATGGGATGGAAATGAGTCAGAAAATATGCAAATTAAATTCACTTGAAATATATATGTCTTTAAAAATTAACGGATAAATTAGTTTGTCAAATGCTTTCTGTGTTTGACTACCACCCATTTACCCCAGATTTAAATTCTAGTTTGAGACATCTTTCTTAACCTCAAATTCATTTTTCGGAGTCTAGAAGTCAAAGAGGAGGCACGCCTCTATATGTGAGGTGTAGCAGTTACCTCTGTTGTAGAAGAGAGAAAACGAAAAGGAGTAACGAGCAAAAATAAATGAAAGTCATAAAGTTCTAGTGAATTGGACTAGAGAGGAAAAAGCACATGTTGGAATGGGTCTAGTGTAAGATATTCCTTGAGATCAGACACAACTCTTTCACTACCTTCCTTTCACAAGCTAGCATGAGACTTAACAAACGGCACGGGAGAAGCACTTATTGAGAAAGTAAGTGCATATTTTCGGTAAATCTTAATGCACGACTTCACTGTAAGTTGTCCTTAGGGTTGAGATCCATTTCTTACAGGTTCTTAGAAGATTAAAGTGCACTTTGTTTCAGAGATTGCTTACTTAAAACTTTTTAAAATTGATACCTACAGCATCTAATCATTACTGTGGAAGAGCTACGACCTGGCCCCAAGGCAACCGTGGGTTGGAAAAGCTTCAACAGATGGATAGAACTAAAGCAAAACAGTGGCTACAAACCAGATAAAGAAGGTTAAGCTACTAGAAACGACAGAAAATAGAAAACCCCAAGCTCGAAGAAGGCAGACAGGAGACTGAAAGTCACAAGTATGGAGACCACAGACAGAATGGAAAAGAAAATGTTGCCCACTCCAGAAAAAGGCATGTAGAACCACAGCGATGTGGTAACATGGCAGCATCACTTCTAGCTGGGACCTGACTCATACAGGAAGCTGTCTATGACATTCCTGCTCCAGCAAGCTTAAAAAAAAAAATACAAAGCCCAGGGCCTCAAAATCTGCTGAAATCTGACAACTCCCCTCCCTCATCGCTCTGACCCAGCGCATTCAGTTGTTGTGGAGTTGGTCAGCAGATCCTAACATGTTCATTGCAAATTGATGCACATTTTCCACCTACAGTAAATCCCTAGAATACTGATAGTGACTTAGCACTTACCTGAACTGAAAAGGCCTGACACAGGGTTTCTCACGATCTGCCTTCCTTCTTCTCTTTCTCCACACAATGCATTTTGCAATAAATGAAATGCATTTTCCTCTGCATAATGTCGCCCTGCTGGCTTCAGCAGCCATCACACATCTTTGAATGTTGTCACTGAACTTTCAGAGAGGTCTTAGCATGCCAGGGGTTCGCAGTGTCAGTCACAAGCACAATTTACAAACATATTTTCTCATTCCTTGGAGCTAGTCGACTAAATTATTCTCCTGGAGAGAAGCAGAATTGTACCGTGTAAGACAACACAAGGCCCTTACTGTAGACGGATCAGACGTATGCTCTACTTAAAGCACCTAACTTAACAACATGTTTTTATTCATATAGGAAAATCACAATTCATTGCACCTTTTTTTTTCTCCCTGTGTTGTTAGGAAGTTCTTATGATCGCCAAGTTTTACTTCCTAAAATTTATCATTTAACCATTTTCCTCTCTGTATATATGACAATTTTCCATTTATCTTTTTTTTAGGCATACATTTCTATGCCCTTATAAGTGTATGACACATATATGCTGCTGTTGCAGAAGAGGTTTCAGATTCCCTGGACCAGGAGGGACAAGCCTGGTAATGGGAATTGGACTCTGATCCGTGGAAGAGCAGGAAGTACTCTGAATTGCAGAGTCATCTCTCCAGTCTCAACATATTTATAGATAAATCTTTAAAGTATTTGAAGTCATTTGTCAATTTATTGTCAACAAGTATTTTCAATAAATGTCATATAACCTCATTTCTGTAAGTCTTGGTTGTGACGTTTCTCCGAACAAACTTTTATTTATCACCTCCTCATGAAAACATGCGGACCAAAATGAACTCTTTATCCCAGACTAAGAATTTGATGCCTTTCCTATGGAAAACTCCCATTGATGCAACCAGCAATTACCTTCCTTCTGGTTTTATTTTATTAATTTTTTATTTATTTATATGAGTAGACTGTTGCTGTCCTCAGACACACCAAAGAGGGCATCGGATTCCATTACAGATGGTTGTGAGCCACCATGTGGTTGCTGGGGATTGAACTCAGGACCTCTGGAAGAGCAGTCAGTGCTCTTAACCACTGAGCCCTAACTTCCTTCTTTTGACTGGGCACGGTACTATTGACTCATTGAGTTAGCAATCACACTGAATCTTACCTTTCATTTTTCTACGTTTTAAAGAGGATGAGCATCTGAGTAATGCTATTTTCTCTGGTTTATCAGCTTAGATAGATGAATGGTTAATGAACACAAAAGAAAACTCAATGATCTTGAAAGTATACATGATATTCTTCTGCCTAACTAACAAGGCGATACGCAAAAAAGGAGTAACACAAGGAATATATACTTTATACTTAAAGGTGGTTTTGATAAACGTACATTGAAATTGGTATTGGTTCTCAAGCTCAGTGAAAATAAATACCTGATGCACATTAACTTCTTACATTTGTACGGGTTCTGTTCCATTTTTATCGGAACTCAAGTAGATGATTATTTCTGACAAACTACAGTGTCCAACGTGTATGTTAACATCTCTAGACTATAAATGTAATTACGAGCTAAATTTCTCATCTGCTAAATAAATCTAAGAGTTTTCACACAACATTGGGAATCCATAAATTAGAACTTGACTGTTACTCAAATCTCAGATGCACTTTGATTGAAACTGATAAAAGGCAAGTGGTTTAAAAGTGATTTAGAATGTTCTTGTAAGTTTTTGCTTTAAACATATTCAACACTAAATGTTTAAATTTTGATATTTTAAGTTGTGGGTGTGCGTGTGCGTGTGTGTGTGTGTGTGTACGTGCCTGTGCACATGTGTGTGTGTACACATGCTTACACACGTGCCTTCATGGGTCTATGTGCACTACAAGCTAAAGGTGTACATGAAAGCCTGTTGAGGGAATCAGGTATATGGAACTGGAGTTAGCTAATATGGGTTCTGTGACTTGAACCTTGGAACTCTATTAGAACAGTATTTCATCTTAACTGCTAAACAATTTTTGCAGTCCTTGACATTTGCATTTTAAGCTTTAAATTGAATGTACTGACAAATAAGACATTAATTGCTTATATTGTTTTTTGATAGCATACGACAGATCATTCTGTTCTCTTGTGTAGAGAAGTTTTAATCCAGCAACATGGCTTCTCTGGCAAGGGATCACTTTCAAAAATATGATCAGGGTAGAATACAGACACACCCTTAGTACATACATTTAATGCAGGCTGAGGGCCATAAGAAGAAGCCTGGTACGGTCAAACTAAAGGCTTAAGGCCCTGGAAACCCTAAAGGGATGGTAGGAACTTTGCCTGTTCTCTGCACCAGGCCCTTGTCACTAGCTACAACCCCCATAGATTTGTGGCCATCAGTCATGTAATGGCAAAACCCCAAACCCCTCCACATGTAGATGACGCATCCCTAACATCTCAGACCAAGACAATAGGAAAAAAGACATGGTCACAGTCAAGTAGGCTCAAAATAGAATTCTCCATGCTAATGAAGTACCTAGAGTCGTAGAAGGAGTGCCAATAAGTTTCCCTTTTCAGCCATTCCTCCCTGCAAAGATATTTAATGTCAGGCCCACCCTGAGAAGTGGGGTATGATTTTATGCATCCACTTCCCACCATGACAAGACAATGAATGTTTCAGAACCACAGACCAACTCTTTTCATGGAGATCCACCATGGGGAGCCATGGAGAAGGCCTTTGCCTACAGAGCCGCAGTTGAGTCTACCATAGAAGGCCTCCTTATATTCTCAGCCACAACTATCACCAAGCCTGTGTCCACCAATCCAAGGACTCCCTCATACTGAACAAGCCAAAGATCCCCTTTCTCCAACCCCTCACCCCTGGCCCCTGGCTAGACACAGCTTGTAGGTCCAACTCAATTCTCAGCTTTTCTGTGACTCTCAGTGGCACCTGGATGTCCAAGAGACTACGAACCCCATGACCCCGGCTCTATTGCAGGTCCAGAGACTCCTGACCCAGCTGTGGCTTTTCAGCCCCCAGAGCAGTGTCTTGAAGCTTCCCCACAGCCCAACACCTGTCCCGGTGGCTGGCAGCGTGGGATAAGTTCAGTCAAACTCCCCGCAGCCCACCTCCCCAAGTGGCCATGTCTAGTGGTAGTGCAGACACGGCCAACAACCCTACGATTTAATCCATAACAATGAAGATGAGGTTAGTTTGTAAAAGAAAGCAGCTACATTTTAAAGAGACATCTAGTTGGCAGACAAAAAGATGAATCTTAGCCTGAATGAGATAAGATATGTCCAACTCTCATGAAAACAGATAGGAAAAAGAAACAACTTAAGAAAGCAGTGCAGAGAGAGAAAGAGAGAGAGAGAAAGAGAGAGAGAGAGAGAGAGAGAGAGAGAGAGAGGGGGGAGGGGGGAGAGAGAGAGAGAAAAGGGTTGCAGGTGAAGAGAAAGAAGAAACCAGGGAATGAGAAAGAGCTAAAAGATTAGAACAAATAGGTAGAGTTAGTCTGGAGTTAAGCAGAGCAATTCAGTCAAAGCAGAGAGAAGCCAATTTGAATCGGTGATCTTGGAGAGGAGTTTAAGACAGAGCAAATGAGTTCATCCAGCAAGTCAGAAAGAATTCCAGAGTTCTGAAAGAATTTCAGAGCTAGAAAGGGTGAGATTATTCAACTGTGAGTCTCCAAGATGACAACTATAGCTGACAAATAAAAATTACTTCTACAGTGTTGGACTTTTCATTGCTATAACAGAATACCTGACACCAAAGAGATTCCATGTATTCATTCAGCTCACGGGTGTCAGGCCGTACATGGCACAGGAAGTACATGGCATGGCAGAGCGGTTGGTATCACAGCAGCCAAGAATCAGAGGGAGCTGGGGAGGAGACCTATATTAACTTGCATCCCCTTCTCCCCATTTTTATTCTGTAGTCTATGAGGTGGTACAACTGATAGTCAATGAAATCCCTCTCCATTAATCTTTTTTGACATGCCCTTACAGATGCACTCACAGTAACCTCTTCTGAATGCCTAGACTCTTCATAATCTAACCAAGTTGACAATCAAAATTAACTATCACCTACATTTGAACTTTAAAAGAGACTGGAAAATTAAAATGTGGTACATGTCAGTGCTTGCAGGCTAAAAAGTATGTTTTATAACAAGATAGCTGAAATAGTAAATATGGGCTCTGATGCAATAATCGCTTAAAAGTAGCCCACAGAGGCTCAAAGCTTAAAGGATGAAGGATATTTCTCTTATATTTTTGGTTGTGAGCCTATCCTTTAATGGCTGAGCCATCTTTCCAGCCCATGAAGGATATTTCCCATTTCCACATTCCAAAGCATGCCACTTTGGGTCTAGAGTGTGATAAAGGAGAATTGGTTAGATAGGTATACAGAAAGATTTTATGAAAGACGTTCTCATAATTGGACATGATAGCCCACTATTTTTGTTAAAACTGTCAAAATTAAGATTCTGTGGATCACTCAGTTCACTGAGCACAGTTAGGAAAGCTCAGGTATACCTATTTGCTCTGGGGACAGAACAATGCAGCTCACTACTATTCCCTGAAGAGTAATAATGACATTCACTTCAACATGAGCCATCACTCCTTTGCAGCCCTAAGTATCAGTCACATGTAGATGACAAAGGGAAGGGATTCCTAGATTCAAAGTGCCACAATATACAATGTCTATAAGAGGTTGTGTAGAGTGATCCCATTGTAGTAGCATGTGCTAATAAATTCATTCGAGTCTGTGTATATGTCTAAGTCTATACAGTCCTATCCTCACATACAGGTAATTATGTCTCTCCAGGTTTAATTTAACCACATAGTGCTATTGTGGGAGAACAAGCCATAGGAAATCTGCTTGGCAGTTACAAGCATCAAGAAAGGCCTAGTGCTACATAATGAATCACTGTTGTCCCACGGAATCGCACAAAACAGGTCATTATTTGTTAGATAAAGATGAGGCTACTCTAGCTCTCTAGGTGATTGTAAATAGACCTTTTGCAATGTCCTGGAACAAGATCAGCCAACAAAAGAAAGAGCAGCTGTGAAGCCTCTGACCTGTTTGACCACAGCCCGAGTTGGAGGTGGGGAGAGAAAGGTCCTCTTGTGAGTCTTCTCCCTCACACCTTCCGCATTTACAGAACGAAGGTTCCGCACTTACTGCCCATGCCCAGTGTTTTCCCCCTTAGACGTGGAACAGTAGCCTTGTCTTCTTTACTGGGAAAAGTTATCTAAAGTGTTCAGATTCCCCTTTCATCCATTGCATGCATTTGCTTAATCCCGTGCCAAGAGAAGCAGTGTGATCCAAAGCTCTAGCAGGAAAGGCGAGCATGCCAAATGGTACTAAGCCTTGGGGGCAGAAGAGTGCCTCCAGAAATGTCAAAACAGCTGTATTTGATGAATGGGCAAGGTATGTAGAGAATGCAGCAAAGACCGGCCACAGTTTTCTCAGTGGTGTCCTTTGTAGTAGATGACAAGGTGGGTTCCAACTGCCTCAGGTTCAGGTTTTCCGTGAAAAGGACTGAATGTCCTTACAAATCCCTTTTGAGGATCAAAGTATTTAGAAAAGCCAGGAAGCACTTACAATCCAATGCTTGTGTTGGGATTTTCTACCTGAAAACAACCAGAGTCAGGACAGAATTGAATGGAAAATTAGCCGGATGGCAGAACATGTGGCTTTTCATGTTCCCATCTTCTCAGCAGCCTCCTACCAAGACCCAGGAATCTCTTCAAGGCTTAATGATGGAGGAGTAAAGCACAGCCAGTATCCGTTCGCTGGCATTTGCTATCATCAAGACCACTCTGCTCAGTACAGTAGCCACCGGCCACAAGAAACCATTAAAATTTAAATCATTGAAAAGTTAGCTTTTGTCAGTAGAGAGCTCACTGGCCCCAGGTCCCAGGAATTAATCGATTAGTATTATTGTACTAATTAGACATAGCATCAAACTGCCTCTAAGTTCCTGTCTCGCTTTACATCAGTTATTGCATCTCTCAAACTTCATCAGGTAATCTTTTGGGGTATGAGCAGTGTACTGTAGTTATCTCAGAAACAAATGGTTAAAACCCAGAGAATCAGTGTTTAAGTAGAGTGTTCAGATGCAAACTATCATTACTTTTCCTGAAGGCTTAGAGGCCATTGGAGAAGATGAGGCAGATTGACTGTTAGAGCCAGGGGCAGAGTAAGCATTGCCTTCTGGATAGGACATGACTGCCATATTCCTAAACCTATAACTGCTGTGATTTGTCTGAAAGACCTACAAAGATCAAAGCCACCAAATATTTTAGCACTGAAGGAAAGGTTCCACAGGCCCCACTGGGTCCTGCTAAGACTAATTTAGTGACTAGACTGTTGGGGGGGGCGGCAATGGGGGGAGGTGGGAGGAACACCATAAGGGGAGGGGGAGGAGGATGTTGCCCGGGAACCTGGAAAGGGAATAACACTCGAAAAGTATATAAGAAATACTCAAGTTAATAAAAAAAAAAAAAAACCAAAAAACTATGGAGTAGGAAAAGTCTTTTCTTTAAGGAAAACTGTTGCCTATAGGTTGGCCATGTTTCATCAGAAGGGCAGTACATTAGGGTAGGCAGAATATTAAAAAGAAAAAAAGCAAGATGTGAATTTATAGTAGTAAGGTGGTAAAAATGGATATGGAAGAAAAGAAGAATGGGAGTAGAGAATGAATATGCTCAAAATATAATGTGCCAAACTCTCAGAGAATTTAGAAAGATGGTGAAGGGATAACAGCACTTACATAAAGGCCCGAAGACCTGAGCCCAATCTCTGCATCCTAAAAGGTATACATGGACACACACACACACACACACACACACACGCACGCACTCACACACACATTTCACATGTACTCACTCACTAAATAAAATGGATTATTAAAAAGCATATAAGGGAAGCCAGGGATGTGTAGATCTCTGTAGCTCATGGGTCAGCTTGCCTAACCTCCATGGCAAGATACAGGCCAGTGGAAGTCTCTGCCTCAATACTGTGGAGAAGCACCTGATGAACACCAAGCTGGTCCTCTGTTGACTATGTGCATATTCATACATGTGCATGACTCACCCCAACACACACCCACTCTGACAGACACATAAGAAAAAGCACATACACATCCACACAAAAAAATTAAAATTCAATTCCTTTGCCTTAGCTTACATGTGTGTGTATGTATGTGTGCATTTGTGTGTGTGTGCACCTGTAATTATAGATATATACATATACAGATATGCAAAGTATCCTACCTGGAAATATTTTCGAGACTTGTCAAATTTCTCCGCATTTTCAGATAGTTACGTGAGACATATCAATGAGAAAATGGCTAAAATGGTGCTTTTCCATTAATATTTCTAAAAACTGTGCTGTATGAGAATTTTAAATAATTGAAAAATACTACATCCTTTAACTTCCCTGATAAAATCATAATGTAATAGTTTCTGAAAAAGCATAGTGAAGAACCTGGTCTCCTATTGATTAACCCAACACATGCTTTCAAAACAACCTTAACACACAGCCCTGATTTACAAGTCATCTATTAACTTTACCCCCGAATCAACTTCCACAGAGCAGTTTATGAAAGAATTTTGTCAGAAGAGGATTTGTCTCGGGCCATTCTTCCACCTAAGATTATAGCAGTCAGGAAACTTGTAACTTTGAGCAACTTGGCTGAGGTCAGTCAGCCTTCTTAGAACATGTCTCATGATTTGGGGAAAGTCAGGTCGGCTAACAAATGTACGGAGTCCCAGCTGGGACTATGAACTCAGCGGGCTTTTCTTGGTGCTACCGTTGAAGATATGACTGGAAATCATGGACTGCTTTTGCTCGAGTTGCTTGCTCATTATTGATTTAACATGAAGGCCTACAAGGGGGCAAACCCTAGCTTTGTTTCCTAAGTGCCTTGACATAAGATCTCCATTACTACATACAGCTATAACTGAAGAAAATATTTGAAAACACCTAAAACAGTTCAGTGGGTGGGAATCAGAGTTTACTAATAAAATCCTAGCAATGATAAAATCAGTTTTGGATAATACTATTTAAAAAGCAAAATCAGTTACTCATTTGTTTCTAAAACATACCAGACGAGTCCAAATATCTGTGGTAAGGCTTTTCTTGCACTAATCCCTCACTCACTTCTGTGTTACTGAAATCAATAGAGACTGTCTCCCAGGATTTGCAGATTTTTATACTTTGAAACTATCAAGAGCCCTACAATATAACAGGCTCACAGATCTTATTTGTCTGATGTAGACATTACCTGGATAGCACTGGAATAATAGCAAACATAGCAATCTTTCAGCAACAGCAACAAACCCTCCATGAGCCTGCCCATACAACAGGACACCGAAAACAGGATTAGGTATGGAGGTCCCTCCCAAACAACAGCTAAACCTTCATTTCACTGAATCCTCCCATCCTAGCCCCACCTGATTTTGGAGCCCTTGTGTGTGACAATAAACTCTTTTCTATTTCTTTAGTAACTGATTGCAGAATGATGTGTCTAGATTCCTTAATTTCAAAGGGAGACTGCACCTGTTTCATCTGCTTTCTAGAAGATACCTTGTATGTTACCCTTAACAAGGTTCCCTGGAACCCTAAATCTTCCTTAACTTCAAGGGCCTCCATGCAAGCTGCATATTTCATAAAAGGGGGTGTGCAGTAAGAAGCCAGGAAAAGAACACTAAACTCGGCTTCATCCTGTGCTTTCTACAGCATAGACCAGAATCAAGTGAAGAGAATTCTCACTAGTTCTCACTCCTCAATGGCATGTATCTGTATCTCTGCAGATGCAGATAGCCTTGCACAAGTCCATTTCTCAAGTCCCCCTTGCAAAAGCTTGTGTGGCTCCTTGGACCTCTAGTCTTGTTCTCGTCATCCTGCTCTATGATGTACCTGTAGGATAATGTGAATCGTGTAATAATAACAACAACTTAAAAAAAACAGAAAAAAACACTTATCTTCTCACTAATTTCCTTTCACCTGTTTGCTATTTGTGGCGTGCACTCACCTACACTCGTGAATTTTCAAGAGATTTAGTCCATTTGTTTCTAAAACGTCTCCTGCATTGATGCCCCAATGAAGTGTTCATTGTTGGCACTTTGTTTCTCTGGCACTTCATTCACAGTACCAAGGCAGTTTCAATGATATAATAGTACACAGACTTGGCTTTTCTCTGGTTGGTATTTGTCCTTTGGTCCTCTGATTCAAAGACGGTTACTTGTGCATAGTCAAAACCCGCACATCAAAATAACATTGGTTTGTCCAGCAAGTGTATGTATGTGTCCTTGTACACCTGAGGCATTCAAGTAAATAATTATTTGGAGTACAAGTGTGCAAACGTATTCTAATCATTTACTTAATTTACCAGCGTATAGGAAAACATGCCAAATCCAACATGACCATCAATCTGGTTGTTAACAACTAAAAGAAATTCTGACTTCTCTCCCCTCTGTAATTCACATCATGATTCCCTACCCTATAAACTTTACTGAATCATGACATGGCTCTCACTCCTTATAGGCTTAGACATATGAATATTAAATGCATGTAGTTTATCACTCCTTAGAGCTGTATTTTTATCTGTTTCCTTCCCTAGTGTTAAATCATTTTCACCCATCACTACCCTGGCTTTGTTTATTTACAACTCCAGTTCAGCGCCTATGCATCTGCAGGACTTCAGGTGGAATAATTTTTCCATTTTTGTAAATTAATCTATTTTATATCGCCAAGGTCAAAGGTCAACATTACCTTCGAGAAGATTTTTTTAATCTGAGTTACAACCAGTTGCCACTCTCTGTATGTGTATCATATTTGAATCTCAACCAAACCTTGAAAATAAGCCTTTCTGGATGACTTCATTAAGCTTGCGATTGTAGAGTGTCCATGTAACCAATCACAGTTGTGGTGGTAATAGTGTGTTCTTCTGCTCACCTAACCAACTAAAACCTTGAGGTCAGTATCAAATATTGTTCAGATGTACTCTAAAGGAAAAATAAAGCAAAATTAAAGTTCTACAGGCATCACAAAATGAGAATCTATACTTCACATGTAGCATGTAGTCTCCAGTTACTACCTGTTAACAACCCTACAGACAGATGCAAAGTTTTAATGAATTATATATAAAATATGTCAATACTGTGTGATTCTGACTAAAGTTGATACATATGAGGTTTTCTGTCAGAAGTTGTTTTAAAAGTTCTTTTGATTTTATCCATCATCCTGCATACTTAAAAATGACTTCAAATCCTTGCTGTAAATCTCATAAGAAACAACATTGTTCTAAGTATTTTAATGGTTAATATTAAACTTTTCAAGTGTGCCTAATCTGATATTCTAGACCATATTCCCCAATTTTAAATGTGTAATATTACTGCTGAGCTAAGAACTCCAATTCCTTTAAAGTGGTGTTGATCTCCTCATTGTACATCACAACTTTGGCTCAAAAATTGTGGAAGAGGGAGTCGGAAGCTTGTACAAGTCAGAAAATCAGGTAGTCTGCTATAAAAGTTTCTCTTAGAAATGGCTACATAAGCAATACTGGAACAATGGCAATATTCCAGTATTAACACAGACATTAATGTGGAAGGAGGCAATTTTGACTGAGTCTCACTACTAAACGAAGAACTCGCTAATGATTCTGGGAGAAAAATATTTAGATTATTCCAAGGATGAGTCCCTTTATTGGATGTTCAATGCATAGTACTCAGCCCTGAAACCATATTCACACAACCATACACGCAAGCAACAGAAAGAGACTGTGTATAAATATATAAGTATACGTGATATAATAATGTATATATCAATGAGTTGGCTACAAATAAAAATGAAGTGGTATATATGTGTATGAAAAATTTAAAAATGAACAAGTTATTTCTATATACATATACAGATATGTAGAAATAATAAAGGAAAAAGTTTATTAACTTGAGAATTGGGGGGCCACAGATGTGGTTCAAGGGAAGGTAGCAGGGAGAACTTAGAAGAGAAAAGAGAAGGGGGAAATGAAAAAACAAAGGATTTCCCCCTAAATATTGATGTTCATGACAACTAGCAAATTAATCAGTGAAGAATCCTGCGGATATTACAAGGAATTAATCTGGATCATGAAGGATCTGAAATATTGGGGTCTATCTCAGGAGAGAAGCAATCAGTCTTGAGGATGCTCTTTTACCTGCTACCAGCTTCCTTCTACCCACAACCCCCTTTAGCGTAGACACCAGCAAACCGTCTGCAGTCTCCTGTGGTGGGAGCAAACAATTTAAACCCAGTGTCTCACATACTCCCTGGCAGTTATAGCATCGCGCCTTTTAATCATTACCTCAGGCTGCCCTTGGTCTTCCTTCTTCTGCGTATTTGGATTTTCATTCTGCTTTTCTCATTTTGGGGCAAAGAAAAGCAAGCATTTTCAGACTGTTTAAGAATGGAAGTTAACAAACATCCTAGTATCTCAATGTTTCCGCAAACATAGGAGGGTCAGGAATTAGAAGTTACTTGTCAAATATTTATACTCCATCCACTATGCTAATAGCTTTTAGCACAGTGATGAAAATGATGGGCAAATTCTCTTCACTCAAGGCTAAGGTCAAACCCACCTTTCCCCCTGTGGAGCATTCTTGACTTTTTGGTTCTTTGCCACCTTTTCTTTCACCAGCTTGAGTCTCACAGGATTTTTTGTTTGTATTTTTTGGTAACTCTTGCGTTTTATTCTCTGTGTATTGTTCCCTGTGTGTTTGTGTTTTCTGAACTTTCCTCACAGTCCGTGTTGAGTGTTGACGACATCTGTGAATAGAGCTATAGAAATTACTTATTACATGAAGAAAGCCAAGCTTGGTTATCAACCTAAGACCCCTTAACTTCCAAACTGTTGCCACTCGGTAGGACACACACATTGCAAGGAAAGGAAGTCCTGTTTCAACAAGCGAGGGTTAATAGCAGATCTTTATATCTGAATATGGATTAAGTTTGGAGAATAGGAGTCATTTGGAGCCTGAGCTTATCTGTCCTATACTACTTGGAAAGTCATTGACATTTCAAGGGAGAACTAGAGCAATTGAAATTATGTGTAGATATTCTTATATGTTTCTTTAAGCTAGTTATAGGGACAACATAGTAGCATGTTTCACTGAGTGACAACACTTTGTAATTCTATGTATCTTTTAATGGTGAATAATAATCTAACTTTAAATAATTCCTGTTCATTTTTCTAAGAGTCTTATTTTCTCATACACATATTTCCCATTTTATTTCTTAAATCTATATCTAACTCAGTGCCAGATGGGGAGGAAAATGCAAGCAGAAAATTCTGTTGCTCTGAATCTGGTTACTTGGGCTTCAACTTAATTTATCTCTTTAACCCCTAGTTCAGTCAACTTGGACAGTAACCTAAACTCCTCATTTCTCAATTTTCTCACCTCTATAGTGGTAGAGATTTTGGTGAAGAATAACCAAATTAATACATGTGAATCACTGTGTGGGTTATGAAGTGTCCCTTAGAGATGACTAGTTAATATTCACTATTATTAAATCATTTAAAAAGCTCCATTGTGACTTTACCTCAAAAAATCAAACTATATTTTAAAAGATCACTTTCCTCATATGTAATGCTTTTGAACTTAAGAGGAAAGAATTTGACTCATACTTACTGCATGAGAGTTAACAAGTAGCCAGTAGCTCTGTCGAGCATTCAGAGGCATGGCCAGCATCACTGTGAACACCATGTGAGTCAGAATGGGCTCAGAGTACTTACTGGTGTCTGCACTTGGCATCAGACAGCATGGACATAAACGTACTTGGAAAAGGGCAAAGGAAAATATGTTGGTTCTGGATGAAGGCACCGTGCTTGTCAAATACTTTTTTGAAATGTCATGGTGGCTCTTCAATATTCCTCCTATTGATTCTACCACTTAAGGAAACAGTTATTAGTTAGCCCACTAAGGGAACTATGAATCACACCTACTGCCTACCAATCCTCTGGCTTATCCCAAAGGCACAAACAAACCCAAGGTACTGGGAAAAGTACCACATCTTTGCAGCGCAGTACAGGGTCAGAGGTAGGGGTTAACATTGTTTTCCTCGTGGAGTCTACAGCATCAAGGCAAAGAATACCCTTACTGACTTCCAAAGCCTGGGATATCTGACCATGTGAGAAGGAAGTCCCTTTGCTCTACACAGTCACAGGAGGTGCCCCCACTTCCCACCATCTGGAAGTGGGAGGTCTTGAACCGATTCGTTAGTGTTGCAAACATGTATTCTGTGGAGACCATCATCCTGTTTAGCTTGGCAAAACCTACAACCACGCTAACATTTGGTCAATGAGGAGACTGCCAAATTGATATGTTTCTCATTCAGTTGCTTTTAAGTTGTTATCTGTAAGAGCTTTCATGGTGCTTGTACTGAGGACACACCTTGCCTTCAATCTTTTTTTCTTTTTCTTTTTTTTTTTAGTTATAGTGCCCAAGTTTTGTTGAAGAGATTGAAAACTCTGAAAGTCATTCCAAAAGTGTTTTGGGCTCTGCAGTGGCATTTTCAATGGGAAATTGGCAAGGACTTGCCTGTGAATGAAGACAAAGAAAGCCAGTGAGCAGTCGAAGCCCTGAGATTGAGCGTCTGCTTATCCACATGTCAAAGAGGAAATGTGCAAATCTTCCTTCAACTGCTAACAGAGGACGTCTGCCCAAAACTCATGAGGTCTGATGCATTTTAGGAATTTAAACAGAAGAGTGAGGCAGGGAAAAACTTATAGCATTAATACAAATTTGTCTGGAAATATTCTTCCTTCAACAACTTTGAGCAGTCTCGCCCTTCTTCTGTTGCAGACACATAGAAAATGGAAGATATGACATTGGTTGTGTCTGCATAGTGCCAAACATCTGGGTTAAATTCGGTCCTAGTGTTTGATCTTAAATAGACACAAGGTTATTTTTTTAAAGCACCATCGGTAAAGCTGACAGAAATCCAGTAGCCAGGATAGTGCAATCACCAGCCTGGGAGGTATTTAACCAGATCATAAAAGTTTCCCCAGCTTTTCTCTCCCTAACTACTGTTTTATCCTGATATTGAATACTGCTAATTAATCCCTTCTTTGCGTAAGAAACTATTAATGTCTGTTAATAGGACAGGCAGTTTAGAAATGAAATCTCTAACGATCATGATTTAATGCAGCACTTCTCAACCTGTGGGTCACAACCCTTTGTGGGGGTCACATATCAGATATCCTGCATATCAGGTGTTTACCCTATGATTCATAACAATAGCAAAATTCCAGTTACGGCGTAGCAAAGAGATAATCTCATGGGTACTAAAGTATCTCTGGATGATATAATTTAGATGGCTAAAAACAAGTTCAGGAGGAATTAACCAAGCTTACCCTGATCATCACTGGATCTCCAGACATGACTCACAAAACACCAAAGTATTAGAAAAGGCCGTGATGCATAGAAAATGCATTACGGATTTTAAATTCAGATAAACTTCTTTATAAATCCCAGGTCTGCTCTGTGACATTGTGCAAGCCATTTTAAGCTCCTGAGCTGTAATTTTCCCATATGTAAACTGGGACTATCTTGAAATTATGTAACCATTAGAGTTGCTAAATGGCTGCTAATGTGATAAATTCTCAGAAACGCAAGCAATTGTTGTCTGTGCTGGTTTTATTCAGATAAAGTTAGCAAGAGCAAGAAGTAAACATGCAGATTCTTAAATTTCTTGATCTATTAGTGGAGGTGGGAGGGAGAGAGGTATCGGGACCAAGGAGAAAGATTACTGGACTAAGACTGAATTTTTAGTAATTTCTGATTATGGTGAGCCTGGGCAAGTCAGCCTCCTGGTTTAAGCTTCATGTTATTTATCCTTAATCATGAACTGGTTAGATCTGTGTCTAAGATTCCTTTAATCTCTATCATCGGTGTGCCAATGCTTTCCATAGAGCTAAAGCTAAAAGGGCCACCAGAACACGGTTCCACCTACACACCAGTTTTGGAATCTGATTGTGCGCCCTTCACGATTAGTCACCAAAAGAGACAGAAGCAAAAGTCAATCAAGCTGAGCTTTTCCCGTGAGTCATCATTACTGTGTCGAAGACGGCAGCACATCCCCGTTTCACTCTAGATACCTCTGTTCTCACTTGTTTCAGTATTTTCAAATTCTTCACTATGGTTTCCTATATTCCTGCTGACTTTTGCAATCCGATTTTGCAATCTGTGGAAAACTCATCGCTTCCAATTCTTTATTTTACTATCTAGTCCCTTGGGGGTGAAAAACTGGGCACTAAGGCTGATACCTCGCTCAGAAGCGTGTGTTTATATGGGTTGGAGTTTTACGGATTTTGATTTTTATTATTTGGGCTGGCACAAATATTTTCAAACGTTTCATGTTGTATGTGCTCACTCAGGACAGAAATGATTAGCCTTCGTTATTTTCTTCCAAGGAAGGACAGCATCCATTGGGAATCTGTTCCGGTGGATGATCTAAGTGTCTGAGTGGCAGGATATAAAGTCCTCTGTGTATATTTCCTATCAACTGCTCCCATGGCTTCAGTCACCAAGTACTTGATGCTTATGTTTTTGTACCTGTATTACTATGTTGGGATTTCTCTTGCCTCCAGTGAATAGGGGGTGTTTTGAATTCTAAGTTTGGAAATGTCCAAACATGTTTTCTCTGACAGATATTGTAATAATTCCCAGTAGAAAGCCCATATTTCGGGCTTTTTTATTTTAACACATTGCTTGTTGGGACTCATTATTCACCAGGCTGTTTCTTCCTTACCTCCATCAATATTTAAACATACGCTGAAGGAAGTGATGTGAAACGTACCTCAGAAAAATCTAGGTAAGATTACAGTGACCTTGTTCTGAAGAATGGGCTATCTGTATGCACGGCTAGGACTTGATTTTCTAGGTTCCAATTCAACATAAAATGTATACACATAATAGAGAAGTCTTATTTGTAAAACCACTTGTAATTAAATGTAAGTGTGTTTATAATTAAATGTAGCATTGAGATGATTATATCTAAGAGTTCTAAAATTATTTCTGAGTATTAGTATATAAAGATTATTAATCAACAATACCAAACTTGAAGATAACCGTTTTAAAATATGGAAAGAAAATTGCACAGACATGAGGTCCGTCAAACAAGATAAAAGAAGCTCCTTACTTGCAAGAAAAGGCCGTCTCTGGCCCCAGGTACAAGGAAGCAAAGTCCTTTTTAATAGATTAGGATTAGAAATGTTTGTCAAAGTGAAGATTGTCAAACTTTAATTTTGAAAGTTAACAGAAAATGTCCTTACTACATTTTGGGCCAAAATATTTTTACTTTTCTTGGAAATATCTAGAAGCTTCCAATGTCTTAGTATAGCCATTTGACAAATGCCAATGAACCAAATGGGGAGAAAGATAAATGTAGAATAAGTGTATCTTTACAACTTCTTTTTAAATTTAATTTTTTGTAATATTTTTTCTATTTCTTCAAACATCAACAAAATACTTCAATATATTTAATTTAGGTTTTATTTTGAAGCACAATAATTTATTCTATTTATCTAATGCCATATCCTTATTCCATGTCTTTTATGTCAATTTTCTCTGAAATAATGACTTCAACCACATAGAGTTTGTTCATATAAATGTATATATAAATACACACATATATATGTGCATATATATATACACAGATAAATGATACAGTGAACTAAGCTACATACACTATTAAATTTATAATAATCACTACAGCCACAAGAGCCAAACTTCATTATTTCTGTATAAAACAGGCCTGGGGAGAGACTCGTCATGCTGTCTCCGCCACCATAACGATGTACTTAGAGGACCTGGCTATGACAGACTGTGCCACGTCTAACTTGTACCTTGTTAACAAACTTGTCCTGCCTCTTTCCATGGCAGTCTCCAGGGGAGAGAAGGAGCACAGCAGCACATGCCACTCCTGTCCTTGTCCCAAGGGAACAGTCTCTGGAACACGGCCACATCTGACTGAAAAGAAGGCTGAGAAACACAACTCAGTCGTATGCCTAGGACGGAGAAAGCATGGTTTGGTTCCAGATTACCAGTGCTTTACTAGTAGTGATTACCGGTGCTTTACTAGTAGTGCTCTTCTCTCCCTGTGTTTCCTTCTTAGCATGCGTACCTACTATTTTCAAACATCCTTTACTTCGAGACCTTTTACTTTTATTTTAATCACATTTTTTTCATGCAATCAATAAACAAGGTTAAAGTAAGCCAACACCAAGATAAGTTGTTTTCAAAACTTGTGAGAAAAAGCTTAGGTCCAGAAAAAACTGGGTAACGACCTTATGGCACTTGCTTAACAGATTGATCAACAGAACAATTGAAACAGGCTCCACTTAGAGAGAAAGTTCCAGGGATTATCAGAGTCTCTGGTAAGTATCCTTTTAGTTCTTATAACTATGTACCGATTCGGTAGTATGCTTGCATAAAAGTTTTTACACATATGTACTAAGTGTGTGCCGTTCTCTCCCCTCTTAGGCAATAATGACTTTGATGAGTTCCTGCAAAAATTAGGGATCTGGAGAGAGGAAACTAAAGACTGTACAATACCTAGTAAATGCTCAATAAACCTTGAGAATTGTTACTGTTTTGTAATCAGGTATTTCTCTTTTTTTACTTTATTACTCATTTCAATTGTAAACATTTCCAACCTACTTCAACTTAGTAGGGATGAAGAGAGTGGGTTTGAACCAAGAGAGAAATATTTGCTCTTTTTTTTTTTTTTTTTTTTTTTTTGGCCAAGAGTTGCATCTCTGTGTTTTTGCTAAACTATTTTAAAGGGAAGACAGCCTCTGACACCTGCCTGTCAGGGATCTTCTGCAATCAAATATGGCTTTGCATGTGAAAAGACTCTCCAAAGGAATCTAACAGTTCCATGACTTTCAATGATTTAGTTATTTGCAACTGACCCTAGAGCTCATTAAGATAAACGAGTTTCTAAGTTTGTTTAAATACAAATTTGAATGCACTTTTCTCGAAGTAAAATAGACTTGCTATTTTTTAACAATAAAAAAGCAATTAAGCTCCTGCCCAGCATAATGTATCTAAAATGGAGTTAGCAGTTGTTTTTGAAGGAAATTTGTAATTAGAGCAGAGAAATGGGAACCAAAAGGACCAAGCTTCTTGCAATTCACCATGACAAATGTTGACATCCTTTCAGGGAAACAAAGGAGAACTATGGGAAAAGAGAGGCCCATGGCCCTAGGTGAGCACAGTAGCGGAGGCTTAGATACTGTGAGGAAGGTTGTGGTGATGAGTCAAGACACTGGAAGAAGTGAAGCAGATAGCCAGACTGTCAGGCAAAAGGTGACCGGAGCCACCTTTCAGAAACACTCACACATCACATGGGTGGGTCAGATATTGTTTATTGGTATTTAATGGTGTAGCTTAGAGGCTGTAGAAACATCTGTGCATTTAGGTTTTAGAGGTCTCTTGGGAAAACCTTCAACAGATATGAAAGGCAATATGTACACCATGAAGACTTTTCTACACCAGAAATGCTCACATTTAAGCAAAATTTAGACTAGAATAAGAAGGTATGCTCTCTGAACAAGTTTTTCTAATATTTATTATATGGCAATTTCTTTGGAAAAATGTCTCCTTCATTTGTAGATCCGAAGCACAGATGTTAATAAAGAGTGTGTTGAGTAATAACACATAAATGTCAGTGTCGCTGTAGTATAATTAGTGGGTTTCCAACCTGGACTGTTTAAGAAGCCAGCTATCAGCCCAGATGTATAACACTAATGGGCAGGCAATAGACAGCTCTTTGCTCTGAGGTAGAACAGGTTTTTTAAAAGACACAATAAATTCCTCCTTGACTAGACCAACATCTGCTGTACAAATGCCAAGAAGAGTGTAGGAGACGGAGAATGATCACAAGGAAGCTGTCTGCTGGACACAGCAGGGCAGCTCAATATATGAGCCCAGTGACTCTGACAGCATACACAGCCCAAGTCATGTCAAAGCCAGCAAGGGGAAGGAAGTTGGGTATGAAGTCCCACCTCCCAGCTGAGACACTATTGGCAATAGATCGCTTCTGGAAGAGGCAGAGTCAGTTATCTCTAAGAATGTAGCCTCTGGTAAGTTGACCATGCTCCAGTAGAAGGACACACATCCAAGAATATTTGGGCAGTACACAATGTTGGGGGAAAAATAAAAGTGGTTTGGAAAAAGTTTTTCATGAACAGGAAGATGATGCGACATGGCTTGATGACCATTATACTGGAATTGGCCTCATGGCAAAAATGACTTGAGGAGGCATAGTGCGTGATGATATTATGACACTACACTATGACAAGGACTTACCTGTTTCAAGGAGGTATCTTCCTGTATTTAGATCAGTTCTTCTCTTGAGAGATTATGTGTGGCTTCTCAAATTTTAGCATTCGGTTTCTGAGAAAATTATATTTAGTTTTCCCAGCATACTGTTTATTCTACTCAAGTGTCTCTACATCAAACGACCTTGTGTCTAAAGTAAGCCCCTTCTGCCACCTATTATTTGTCCCTTTAATACATTGTGAAATTGTTTACCTCTTTCTAATACCAACTTTCCTTCTATTACCATATTTATTCATTATTCACTTCCCCTCCTCACATCTGAACACGATAAAATGAGGAATATGTCATATTCCTTATGTTTCTCTCCTTGTCTAAATTAGATACTCCAGATCATAAGGTGAATGAATGCTATCTAAACCTATAAAATTCAAGTCCTTCATTGTTTGCTTTCTGAGGATACATTCTGATTCTTAGATGGTGAGCAATATTTACTCTACTTTTTAAGTAATGTGATAACCAGTTGGATTATCCATGTAAAGGCGCATGTGAAGTCTGAAGCACCTCATGAAAATTAATGAACTCCTTTGTTCACAAATTGTAGAATGATACAAAAGTTGCTCAACCTAAGCTTAATAATAAACTTCCAATGAGGGCTTCACTACTTGGTACGTTGAATAACCTTGAGATAGGATGTAGCCTCCCAAGGCCTCAGTCACCTTACTTGCTATGGGAAAACAAACTAAGATACTGTATATGAAGGTACACAAGTGTGATACAGAGAGGTTTTAGCAAAACCACTCCATTTATTATGCTCATCCCTGGTTTTCTGTAATTGTTTATGTCAAAATAGAAGGTAGCTAGTTAGCAACTTATTCTATTGCTGAGGGAAAATTCCCCAAAAATGGGAGGGAATTTGTTGAAAGTATGATCCCACAATGAGTAAACTGAGGCATTGTACATTTTATATGCAACAGGTGTCATCACAATGTCAAAACGTAACTTCTTGAAGATACTTTATCTATAAACTCGTTGAAGGTAATGTTCTAAGGTTAACTAGTTCCCTGGAATTCTTCAGCTCCACAGAGCCTGTGACAATCTTTGACCACTTTGGTTCATGTTAAGCCATGCATGAATTTAACCTTTTCCTGTTCCTTGCTCCTGCTCAAAGCATTGCATTAATCAGAAAAGGAGGCTTCGGTCTGGAGCTGGCTTTCAAAGGCTCTGCTGCATTGTGTTTCCTTTGATGAAAAGCATAAGAGGCAGGCAACAGGAAATTCACTCTGAGTTCATTGTTCCCCGCCAACATTTCGTTTTCTTTAGAAACAATGTTAGTTTGCCCAAAATGACTAATAATTGGTACAATTTATTGAGCATTACTTCTCTGCCAGGCCATGAAGAATTCTGCATACATCTGGACAATTCATTCTCCCGTGGGGCTCTGAAGGAAAGTTTAATATCTCCGTTCCACAGAAGAAGTGCCTGAGATGCTGAACTGAAAGCTCTTCTCCTGTGATTGTCTAGGGAGAGCAATAAAGGGAAAAGCATAGCACCGAGATCCCAAGCTCCTGTTCTTCAAGGCTCTCTTAGATGCCAAAGCTTAAGCAGAAGTGGGTAATACTACCACATTTCTTAAGACAATTTCTCAGATCTTTCTCATTTAAACCCGCCAACCTAAACTATTGACATCCACAGTGACAAAGAGCAGTACCCCCAATTCTCATGTGGTGTCTGAGATTATCCAGGCGTATTTTTATCTCTGAAATGAGATTACATGATTCTGAATGATGAAGAAAGAAAAAAACCACAACCTTGGAATAATTGTTTCAAACCATGACGTGACGTGTTGCTAAAGTCTTTAGCTTCGGTCTTAGGTTGGGGCAAGGTGTGTCCTACACAGTTAATTAGCGTTATCTACATTTGAAACTGGCATTGGTGTTCTAGTACCAACTTTGGAGTCAAGGTTGGCCCCACCCCAAGCCCTTGATCTGAGATTCTGAGCAATTGCAAAACCTCTCAGAGGCAGTACATTCATAGGTTCAATAAAGATGATGAATTCTCCTATCTGGCAGATTTATCTTAAGAGATGAGTAAGATAATATCTTTGTAAAACTGTTGTAAACAGATAATACAAATAAAGTATATCATATAAAGAAGGTAATACAGAGCCCAGAAAAGTAGCATTGCCTTAATAAATGTCAGCAACATTAATTTCTTCAACAATAATTTTATTAAGATTGAGAACTATTTTGAACTATTTTTCATATATAAAAATGTATATCCCTTGTCTATTCACTTGGAAATCCATGTCTTTCCATATAGGATTCAAAGTTGCTAAATCAATATTTTACCAATAGAAGTAAATAATAATTTTCTATTCTTTGAGAGGGAATATTAATCTGTGTAACGTGAAATCAACCTACAATACTCCTGGCAACATTACTTTTTTCCCCATTACTCTCAAAGAAGAGAAAACAAAACAAAATCTATCAATCCAGATTAATTAGCGACCATCAAAACCTATAAGCACTTCAAAAGATATGATTACATTATTTTCATACTCAACATATCCTCTCCTTCATTTCTGAATTCTCTGCATCATGAACATCTAGGTTCGAATTTTCTTTGCGGTTTTTGAACTCTGAACTTAACTAAAACAGTTGACTGTATTATATGGTAAAAGTTTATCATTTTCATTCAGCTATTTTGCATTCAGGTTTTCATTGTGTGGTGTACATGCCACTTGCCTATTAAGACAGTAGTAGGAAAGTTCTTTTATGATTCCTTTGTGACATTCAATTGTAATTTTGAAATTGTATGAATATTCATCAACGATTAAATATTCATCTGAATATTCATAAAAACAGGTGAGGAAGGCTGGGGAGATGACTCTGAGTAGAAGCACTTCTTATACAAGCATGGGTTTGGAACTTGGATAGCCATGTAAAAGCTGGACATGGTGGTTCACACCTCTCTGTATACTCAGCTCTAAGTAATGGAGACAGGTGGGCCCTTGCAACTCATTGCCCAGCAAAGTTGGACAAAAAGAGCTTCAGGTTTGGTAAGAGCCCCAGTTTAAAAAAAGTCAGGTGGAGAGAAATGATCAGAGTTTGATACCTGAAGGCCACATCAGTATGTGTGGACATGTAAAAAGGAACATCAACAATAAACAATGACATACCTCATTCAGGTGATAGAATATTTAATCATATTAATATTAATTAATATTTAAGTGTAAATATCTCATCAGTATATAAAATAGCCATTGATAAGATGATAATTTAGTAACACAAGTAAAAATGTATGCTTCCTTTATTCATAGAACACATCACTTTGTTCCAGACTATACTTCCAATAAATGAAAAGAAGTAGATGAAGAAAAGAATCAAAGTTTGCTATACCAGTTTCCCTTACCCACAGCTGAAAATAGTTAGATAAATAGTTATTTCATTGACATTTAAGCTTCCAAGAATTATTTTGGTCATGTAGAAGTTTAAAAAATAGGCTATTTAATTAAACAAGTGTGTGTGTGTGTGTGTGTGTGTGTGTGTGTGTGTGTGTGTGATGCATGTTGGTGTGGAGGTCAAAAGACAACATTGGTGTCATCTCCAGGACCACAGTCTAATTCCCTTCAATTAGGGTCTCTCATTAGCCATGAGCTCATCAATAAGACTACCCAGGTTGGTCAGTGAACCCCAAATATTCTCCAACCTCTGCCTCTCAAGTGCTGAGATTGCAAAGTCATAAAATGTCACCATGTTTAACACTTTCAACTCAAGTCTCCATGTTCACAAAACTATTTCTATACCGACTGAACCATAATCGTTAACATCTTTCATTTTAATGTTTTGAGTTGCTCCAATAAAAAACTTAGAGCATAAATAACATTTTGTTATTTTGTTTTTAGTCCACATAGTACAATAGATGATTCAAAATAAAATCTATATTGTAAGTAAATTTGTGCTTTCTCTCACCTTTAAAGAAAGAAACAGTATCTGGGAATTTCCTGAGATCTAATATTTTGATGTGTTCAAGAAAGGCATTCTGACAGTGTGGGAAATATTGACACTTTCCATCCATGAATAATGGTTAAATCTAGACAGAACTTGGCAAAATTATAGGGAAGTCAACCATTAGTTAGGTAGATTATATGGTTCTAACCTTCTACAAAGCACACAGTCTTTTCAAAGATTCATTGTTCAATCTGCTACAATCCTCCACTGTGTGGATACCAGCTCTTAGGTAAGCATCTGGGAAGTCAATTAGATAATTCTAATCTTCTGAGCTCCTGGAAATTCTCCTTTACCAGCAGTTTTTCACAGTGCACATTACATGCTGTCATATCTTCAGTCTTTCGAGTTAGGCTGCTAGTCTATGGAGAAGGGATCATGTTTATGTTGATCTCTGTTTTTTCCCTTCTACTTCCAGGTATATGGCATATGACAAATATCTGTAGACGAAAAGAAGGGTAGGGTGAAAAGGAAACAATGATATATTGAGGTAGTAAGGTGTGTTTCAGGCAAATGAGGTGATACTTGGCCTCACAGTTGACCTCGACTCTATGGTCCTGTCTCATTTCACATTCATCGCTACTGATTGCCCAAGCCTGCCTCCAACCCCAATGTACCTGCATTGCCTGTGCTCTAAACTCACATACAAAATGAGCTGAAGATTTTACTCAGGAAAACTGCTTAGTATCATATCATCCCTTCAGGACTTGTTCTTAATAGTTAACCTCAAAGTGCCAATCATTAACGCTGGTGTTAGGGATAAAGGAAAGATTTGGCAAAGAGGTAAATTACCATCAGTTCTTCTTTCTATAAATTCAGGTATACCATGTAAACAAAGAAGCAAAAAAAAACCAGTCTAATAGTGGTGAACCTAAAGAAATAACCACTATTTACTCTGTTTATACTCGTTGATCATGTGTTGTGCATTGGTTTGTTGCAGTGGTCGGAGTGAGCTTAATCTAAGACGAGGAAACAGCAAACTTCACCAGAAGCAATGATTCCCTTTGGGACTTATGTGTTCTTTACATCAACTCCTAAAAGATATACTTGTAATGCATGACTTTTTGTTAAGTCACAGACATTGAATGGGAAGGTATGTGTAAATCAGGTCATTTTAAACCTGAAAGGAAATAAGATTCCTTAAGGCAGTTAGCCAGTTCTCTAGGCAACCTTTGGAAATTGCTCTCTCTTCCCTGAGTCATCCAGCAAACCTGAAGCAAACACTTTCTATGGAGCGCTGGCCCTGGGGACATACAGATGAAAGCGTTCCCTCCCTAAAGAAGGTCACAGTCTAGGGACAGACAAGAACAGGCAAATTAACACTAATAATACAGTGATAAGTACAGGGTAGACGTAAGCACAGCTTACCTTGGCAACGCAGAGGAGGGGCACCAAACCATGCCTCGGGCACTACATAAGGTTTCCCAAGGAAGCAGCAGGAAGTGTATGGGAATAAGCCAGGTGAGGGGCGTGGACAGGATGGGCTTTTAAACAAAGAAAAAAAAGGAGATGTAAGAGCTTGAAGGTGAAAGAGAACAAAATACTTTGGGAAAATCACGAATGTGTAAGGGAAACAAGCCACATGAGATAGTTCAGTAAGGGCAAATGAAGATACTTCTCTGGAAAAGTACACATTTGTTTGAGAGAAATGGATGGACTGAAAGAAGTAATGGTTTGATTGATGTGGCCTTTTAGAATGTTGTACCAGGAAAGGAGGATTTTTGCAAGAAAGGGAAGGTAACCAGAGTGAAAAGAGACAAGGGACACACACATGTGCATATATGCATATACATTATATATATCAAATGTATATTTAAATATAAATATTCATTTTATTGTATATATATGCTTATATTTATAACAAAATATATAAGTACAATATATTTCTGAATTTTTTATTTTGTAGACATTATTGTTTTTAAAAATATAAAATTTTAGACACTATCCAAGGTGCATGCTACACAGGGACAGAGCACAGTTACAAAGCGCATAAGTAGTTTTAAAGAAAAAGGTAGGGATAAGATCAGGGAAAAGACATAAAATGAAACCTGAAAAGAGATGGGACACAGAAATTATACTATTCACTTGCAATGAATAGCTAAGAGCAGACTTATTTGGCTCTAGGCTTCGTTGGAGTCAATGATATATTAGACCCAGAGTTAGACACATTTATCCAGACGTAATTATTCATGGTACAAAGACATGAAATAATATCTTTTTAAAAAAAGTTTTACTTAAATCAAGTCAGGAACAATTTTAGATTTTATTAAAACTGAGCACCCATAAGTATAAAAAGAATTTCAGTGTTGTATCTTCAATAACGTAAAAGGAAACCATTTCCAAAGGAGGTCTCAATACCTGTTTCTCTATAAACGAGTCAAAGTGTGAATGAGAGTAAAGAGATAAACCAGGGTGTTTACTCTACAAGACTAAACCAAAAGCTTTGTGAAAGTACATGAGCATTGACAGCATCTATAGGATACTCCAGCTAGATGATCTACGAGATACATCCTCCTTTTAACTGTGAGGATATAGGAAAAGAGAGAAGAGCTGGGAGCGGAACTATGACCTATTGTTCTTTAGACAACACTAGCTGCAGGCAGCATGAATCAGGTCAGAAGCAGAGTTTCAACCCCTCAAGACAAGCAAATTGTCTTCTTTTAAATGGTTTGGAGAAAGGGGAGGTCTTGTTTAAGAACAAAAACTAGATAGAGTATGATGGATGTTATGTGACTGGGAGAGGGGGAAAGGACTCATGTGACTCCTGCCATGTAACAAGGCTCAATCTTTCTCTGGGTAGAGTAGTGGGCCTTGGTAACTGTGTACTTCATACTATGTAACAGTAGTAAGAGTCCCAGGCATGGGGACGCTTCTGTGGTCTCTTCCTTGCAACCTCTCTACTTATGTGAGGTTGTCTAGAAAGCTTGGGTTCCCTAACATCAACTACAGTCATTCACTCAAAACAGAAAATCAGATTTTAATTTTTATTGTATTAAATCTAGAAAACCTTTGCCTTGAGAATGGAGAAGACCTTGGCATCTCTCAGTTTTTCTTAAATGGCAGTAGTACCATGAACATTCTAAGAGTAAACCAGCGCAGATTTTTCATAAAGGAGTTTGTAATCATCCTACAAACATAGAATAAAAAAGTACTCAGAAAATAATACACTCAGTGCTCAGTAGGGTGTCCCAGTTTATGCATACTTTGAGAAAATCCAGTAGAATTATACACAGTACCAACTTCATAGAGTCCCCTAGAAATATAAATCCTTCATTGAGATATTCGCCAAGTACTAGGCTTTGTGAATATAGGGTGACTTTCATGGTAACTATCTCAGGACAGCCATTCAGTTGTACAATTCCAATTAAGTCTCAAGCCAAACTGTTAGTGAGGCTGATCACCTTTTTAACGCATGACAAAACCCATCTATTAGTGGTATTTCCACATAGGGAATAGCATCAGATAAAATGAAGATACCATTGAAAAAACACACATTAATTCTAATATAACATTCTACATAATATGACATGACTAGAACTTTAAACTAAAAAACATATAAAGAAGATATGCCCAATAACTCTGTTGATTTATCTAAATATGTCACTATAGTACCATGGGACATTTTGATTTGACTAATGTATCTTCCAGGTACACCCTTGACACCATGGTCACTGAACGCAATGACTTGCCAATGAATTTATTACTAACAAAGAACTTCAATGTTGTAAAAGAGTAATAAAAGTGATGACTTTTCTTCTAGAACAGTGACCCATAGCCTCTTTTCAGAACAAACTATATTCAAAAGGGCCATTTTTCTTGGGAAGTCAGTCTAGCCCATGGGAATAAAACTGTATTCATGTGCTTAAGGGGAATGTTCACCTTTCATTGGCCATGGCAGGGGGTGGGTGGGGGCCAGACAGGAAGGATTTAATGCAAAATAATATATTAAAAGGGACCCACATAAGCTGATTCTTCATTAACTTCATAGAAAACTCTCACACAGCAGGTTTGCTCACTAACAGAATAGAAAAAGGGGAAGACTTTTGGGGTCAATGATAAAATAAAATTTAGATATGTCAAGCTGTCACATTGAAAATGTCCAGTAACTAATTAGATGTATAAATCTTGCCTGTAAGAGGGAAATTTGATGGTAAAGTTGCTAATTTAGGACTTTTCATTTTAAATTTAAATCTACAGAAATGGCTTGGAGGGAAATCTGCCCCTCATTATTAAAGATGGATGCAGATCAGGCATGGGAGAGAGAGCAACAGGTTACCTTCCCAACTACTCTGAGGTCACATACATTGACACTGGATTAAGAACAGTGGTGAAGGTCCCTCCATGCCCAGCCTTAGCTCCTGATATCAAGCCATGGGAAATTGGAGTCTACATTCCCAAATAGTAGTTGGATATCTACAGTCACGAGGCAGAACAAATCAAAGAAAGAGAAAGGAATTTCTGAGCAAGAATAATTGGTGCAATAAAATTTGTAAGTTGAAGGAGGCTCATTTACATGAGGATTGCATTAACAAGTTTAAGCAAAGAGATAAGTTGCTGCCACGTGCTTTGCATTCTGCACACTTTGAAAGACCGCAAGTTCCTTGCCTGGATTTGTCAGTCTGAGAAGTCAGAACTGGCCACTGAAAAGGCTGTGCAGTAAGCAGAGTTTGGTTTTTGTATCTCATTATATCAGACTGTGTTATGTCACATCTCCCCTATTACCCTGTCTTAAGTAATCAGGAGTGCTGCTGCTTGTCTCTGTGTTTTCAGATTTAGTAGGATAATAATGTCATAGTAACCTGTTTATATCAATAAGTCATGCACTACATGAAAACACTTTTACTGAGTACATATATTCTTTGTACAGAATACCCTGTATGCCAGAGCAAGACAAAAAAATAAGACAAAACCACTCCATCGCTTTTTGTTTTTTAAAGACTCTATCTTATTTATTCATTTATTTATTTTTGCAGTGTTAGGAATTGAACCTAGAGCTCTATACATAAACCTATAGCCTTAAACATCCCTAGCAAGTACTGTCAGATGAACTTATATTCCTAGCTGTAGACTGCATTTAGAGACAATTTTAAGATGAAAAGGAAAAGAACAAAGATTCTCACATAACTGCTGTCCCACACATGCCTGATACTTTTCCAGCTGCCAAAAACTCCCATCAGGGTACATTGCTACAATCACAACTCCTGTGATGGCCTGAAGTTCATAGTCTAAGCTCCAGTGTGCTGGGATACACTTGGGAGATATGGGAAGTATCCAATATTATTGCAACACCCAGTGTGGTTTCACTCCCATAAATGTGCTTTGTGAGGAACTTACTTCTGATGAACTACAAAGGCGACAAGGTAGACAGGTAGATGGTTGAGGTATGTTGACAAACACACTAATATAGTCAGAACAATCAGTAGCAGACCCATACCAAGATGCCTAGATCGGTAGGAAAAGAGAAGGAAGGGATGGCGGGAGGTCAGAGAAAGTAGGTAAGATGAACCGCACATTAAAAAGGGCAATAAAAAGAACTGGAAAGCAAAGAGGATACTGCACTGATGCAGGGGTCATTGGTTGGAACATGGAACAAACTCTGGGAAAATAAGAAGGAACTGAAAAGAACACAAAGAATAGAAAAAAAAACTGTATTTGACAGAGTGAAGAGCAAGTGTGCGGCAGATTGTATTTTCTGAAGCTGGCCAAGGCAGTGTATGCCATCCAATATGTTCCCCTACAACATGACTGTGAAGCCCCTCTTGGAATCTGAGACTTCTTTTTTAAGTGCCTGCACTGACTGTGACAGAAGTAACACTAAGTGATTTTGGCAACAAGGTCACGAAGTTGCAATACCGCTCTCTCCATCCTATTGAAGCTCCAGCTTTCATTACCAACTTTCTAACTTGTGACAGAGCCCCTTCAGCTACTGGGGAAAGCCAATGTCTTATCCCACAGTCTGGAATGAGTGTCCAGCCAATAGCCTCATTATCCGGATACCTACGAGTCAATATTCTTCCAGTTCACATGAGCCTTTCGGGCTTTGAGTCTTTTTTTTTTTTCTTTTTTTTTTTTTTTTTTTTTTTTTTTTTTTTGTCATTTTTTTCTTTATTAACTTGAGTATTTCTTATTTACATTTCGATTGTTATTCCCTTTCCGGTTTCTGGGTTAACATCCCCCTGACCCCTCCCCTTGATGTGGGTGTTCACCTCCCCATCTTCCCCATTACTGCCCTCCCCCAACAATCACGTTCACTGGGGTTCAGTCTTAGCAGGACCCAGGGCTTCCCCCTTCCACTGGTGCTCTTACTAGGATATTCATTGCTACCTACGAGGTCAGAGTCCAGGGTCAGTCCATGTATAGTCTTTGGGTAGTGGCTTAGTCCCTGGAAGCTCTGGTTGCTTGGCATTGTTGTACATATGGGGTCTCGAGCCCCTTCAAGCTCTTCCAGTTCTTTCTCTGATTCCTTCAACAGGGGTCCTATTCTCAGTTCAGTGGTTTCCTGCTGGCATTCGACTCTGTATTTGCTGTATTCTGGCTGAGTCTTTTTTCAAAGAGGGATCGAGTACTGCGGAGCATAGGCAAACTGCCCCTTCATATCTCTGTGAACCATGGGAGCATAATACACTTGCTTTCTGTGCTTATAACTGGGCAGGAGGCATGCAGTGCTACAGAAGGAAACTACACTCTAAACACTTGAGATGGGAATCAGAACTGGAGGTTCCATGATCACACCAGAGCTGTGGAGTAGCTGTGTAGTGTGGACTGTGTGGAATGTGGCAAAGAGGACAGAAACTTTGTTAACTAAGCCATTCAGGGCTTGGTAAGCAAGAGGAAGGCACTTAAGTCTTTGGTTTTCTTTCTCATGAGTTTCGTAAATGACGGACTCTTCAAAGTATGATACAGAAAGCCCTACCCCCTTAGGGCAAGATCTTGTAGACCAAGTGAGGTCTTTGTCATTTTTTTTTTTTTTTGGAGCTGGGGACCGAACCCAGGGCCTTGCGCTTGCAGGCAAGCGCTCTACCCTGAGCTAAATCCCCAACCCTGTCATTTTTTAATGTATGTTTTCTTATCAAATATGTCATTTTGGTCTCAGTGTCCCCGCGACAATACAGACTACAGCTGTTGCCATTGGCTGCCTGTCAGAGGTTGAAATTAAGCTCCATTGCTAAAGACACCACACTTACAGGATGCAGGACTTTGGTTATTAAATGAGACCTAAGCTGGAAGTCTTATTTTAGTCTAGCTTTCATGGTTTCAGACAACCGCATGGAGGCTGTGTGAGAGTCGTGATTCATAGACCTACACATCTGTGACACCCATGAAAAATAACAACGAATGATCAGCATGTTAGTACACCCTTATTGGTACAGGAAGTGGCACTAATGTGTTGGTGGTTGTCTGATTAGACTAAAAGTCCACTCGGGAAGAGAGAAACTGTATCTGATATTAGACGTAGACCACTGCTGGACTATATATAGTCAAGGATTTTATAAGAGATTCTACTACTCCCATCACTTTGTGTCAATCATGGTTCCTTCAATATTCTATATTTGTACTTATCATAGAAGAGTATGGTAGACACAGCAGATTATATTTAAGTATGTATGCAAACATATAAATATAAATGTGACAATAATAATTGGGGAAGCAGAGGCTATCTCTTTGGAAGTGACACAGGGACATGGAAAGAGTTAGAAGAGGAACTTGGGAGGGCTTGGAAGGAAGTGAAGGGAAGGGGGAAAGTGACATAATCATATTTAAATTAGATGTATTGAAATCTCAAAGATACATAATCAAATGTATGGAAGAAGATAGTGTTAACTTGAGGGGTTTCCGTGTCATCAGCAGCAGAGTAGAGAAATAAATAGCAGGGTTAAGTCCGTAGTGATGCACCATGGCTCAAATAATATGACATGTGAAATCACGTGAGAAATCAATAACAAAAGCTTTTAAAGATTTAGAATGACATGGCTTAGACAAAAATTCAAATTCTAGGGAGAGAAATTAGTGCATCAAGTACTCTTTCATGATTGACTTTCCATTAATGGATTTCACCAATAATTGCTACATGGAATTATTCACTAATTTGAAGCATCTACATCCCAATACTTGACTTCAGGTTAATTGTCAAATAAATGAAGTGGTATATCTGGTGGGAAAATGGAAGATAAAACCTGCAAATTTTGTTAGGAGAAGAAATCACATTTTATTAAAGAGGAAAGGGAGGCAAGAACAAGGTAAACATTTAAGTATCTTCTAGAATCTTCTATGCTTCCGAGTAGCTCCAGGTATAACAATGCAGAGAAGATAATATGAGAAAAAAGCTCGATCTAAACGCACCAAGAAGACAGGTAATTTAAGTTGTGGAGTTAGTATTCTTTTGGCTTTGGTTAAATAACCTTAAGCAAATTGAAAGTAAAGCAGACTAAACAGCATTTTTCCCTCTCAAACCCAGGAAAGACATTGTCCAGAAATATTTATGGGTGTGCTATCTTTGTGTTTCTCCTACAGAGGGAAGAACTGAGCCCACATCACCTTTCCGTCTTCAGAACGATGGTCCCGTAGGTGAGCTGCTTCAAGTCATTTAACACTCTTCTTGTGTAAGACAAAACAGATACTGTTATTGATAATGGTTAGTAACAAATGCCATTCATGAACTGAGACATTTCCTTTCATAAAAACTCACAGGTATTTCGGTACGCAATACCATATTGTCATTTCATGGTTGAAAAATAAGGCTTAAAGTCATTTAAAAAATCCAGGCCAGCTCAATTATTCAGTGTTGTATATTCAAGCTCCAGTTTTCTCAGCTCCTAAAGCCTTAATGTAAACATGATCTTACTTGATCACATTTGACATACTCCATGCTTGGGTTCAGCTGTAAAAGACATACAAACAAACAAAACAAAATATAACAACAAAAACAACCCTTAGATTTTTTTTTAATATAAAGCAAAATGCCTGCGAGAAGACGTGTGCCTAAGAAAATAGTGGAAGCAAAGAGGGCACTATCTGCAGAGGGGCACCCCCAAAATGTCAGGCTGGGAGAGGAGGATTGGACATTCTAGGATAGCCTGAGCTACACAGCCACACCTGCTATTTCTCTGCAACAGAAAGTAACAAGAAGGTTGACAGTAAGAAGAAAGTTCTCTGATTTGCTGGTGGCTTCCAAAAACCTGCTTGTTTAAGTTACTGAACTCTGTTCACATGATACGTTGCCACTGTCCTCGTCTTTGCTATAGTCCATAGTTCTTTAAAACTCTGGTTGTTTATTCATGAAAACCACTATAGGACATTACCCTATGTGTTCATTTCACAAATATCTTGAAAATCTTCTCCCCTGCTTCGTGCCAAATGCCTGAATCCCATCATTAGCCATTCATTCCTTGAGGTGGAGCCTGATTCACATAACGCCAGACATTTAGATGATAGAAATTTTTATTTTTCTCCTAGAAGTCTGGCTTTGAAGACACAGATTTCATGAGTCATCTACTTCATTATTTCTGATAATAATGGGCATTTTGACTACTGCATGTTCTAACGTAGAGCTGAGGGCCGAGATCAGATAAAAGGCAAACAGACTGACACAAAAGAGCTTTCAAAGCCTACTTAATGACCAGTTTCTAAATATTTTACAGCGTTAGGTAGTGCCAAGTTGGGCAGAAGACAGACCAGAGGCAGTAGAGTATAGATCACTGCCCTTCTTCTCAGTCCTCAGCCTCGAAGTGAGACAGTCAATAGCTGATTCTTTTTCTTAAATGCTATCAATGGGTTCTATCCTCTACAAGGCGGTTTCCTCTCCTCTCCCTCTCTTTCTTTTAGTTCTTCCTCTTCTTCCTTTCCTTCTCCTTCCCCTTCTTCCTCTTCTTCCTCTTCCCCTTTCTCCTTTCCTTCTTCTTCTGATAATCTGTTGAAAAGCTCCTCTCTAAAGCACATCCATCCCCCAGCACTTGTGACATGATACACTTCACTTTCTCTTGCCAATTCTGTTCTATAAGGTACCTTCTGTCTCTAGGCCTTCTACATTTCCACCCTTCGTGTGCTTTCTGGTCCACTTTTTTCTTGTCCACCAAGGAGGTGTCCTCTCCTTGAATGTGAGAACCACTGTTGAAGAAACAAATCTCAATTTTTATTTCAAACTTTCCCTGCTCTATGAAACTCCAACCTGTGTAAATGATGTATATGCTCATACTACAAAGATCTCCTTGCCTATTTCCAGTGTATTATTCTTAAAACCAACCCCATGATCATCAATAATCCCACACACTTCCTACTCTAACTCTGTCATCAAGGGCCATCCCTACTTATGCTATTGTTCAAGTTTTCAAACTGTGCTGTGAAACCTCCCACTGTTTCTACAAAAAAATAACGTTTTCACTTCTTAATATTCTGTCTATCAAAATGGTCTATAATTCATCAATTTAACTTCACCCTTTCTTCGTATATCCCTGTTCCTAAACAGCAGCTCTTTCCTCAATATGGACTCCCAGCAGATATCCTGAAGTCTATGCCTGGATCTCTGTGCTCCAACACACTCCTTTCCATCAAATTCTTCATGAAATGAAAACTATTTCAGAAGAAGTAAAAACTGTAAAGGATCAAATGACATGGCCCTCATTAATTTCCTCTGCTTTATTTCCAATTTCTTTTTTTCCTCACTTTTTTTGTTCAGGAAACCATGGGGTTTTGAAAATACCAGGACCATGGGATAGCCGCAAAAGAAAATTGAACACATAGAATGGAACTTGTGTAGGAAAGGGTCTATGTGTGCTTCAAGGAACAGACTTGAAATAAAGCATTTACACAACCATGCTAGAGTTGACATGATGGTATCATCAACCCAGAGGGCAGACAGCAGGGCTCGCTGCTCACTTGGTAGGATACAGTCATGTTTGGTCCAGTATCTCATTTCTGTACCGCTATTCTTTCCTTTTGGAATGTGAATGTTTACTGTGGGTTTTTGAATGTTCAAAAATGTGTATCTTATTGTTAATTTTCTAAAAGCTATCAAGCAAATTCTTTGAGTTCTAGAAGACTTTGTATGTGGACTCGTGAAGGAGTCAGACTATTGAAGAGTATCAGGACTTTAGGACATACATTTTCCATTATACAAAAAAATAAAACCTCGGGGACAGGAGTAGAGTGATTTTATTTAAATAGTGACTGTGAGTGTCATCATGAAAGGGGAATGATTGTGATCGGTGGGAATTAGAGTCACCATATAGACACAGAATTGTATCTATGAAGGATTGCCCAGTGAAGTCTACATGAGATGGGAAAATTTACCCTGAATGTGGGTAGCACCATATCATAGTCTAAGGTCATGGACTGAATGAAAAAGAAACTCTCTCTGGTCCTGAATTGTGGAAGCAATGTGCTTAGCTGCTTCGCTCTTGTGCTGCCACCCCTTCCCTAACATAATGACTTCTGTTTGAACTCTAAAACAAAATAACTCACCTCTCTTAAGTTATTTGTCAGGCATTGATCACAGGGAAGAGAAAAGTAATTAATGTAGGGGGACTCGGATATAGTAATCTGTTGTTCAAATATGTTCCCAGGAATTCATTACTGGACCTCAAATGTCCAATGAGAACATGTTGGAATGCAGAGATCTACAGTTAGCAATGATTAATGTCATAATAAAAGGACAGGTTGTTCCCTCTTCAGCCTTTGTCCTCTATGATTCATCAAAGTGGCATTTATCACATTCTAGCAACTTGATTTTGGACTTCCAGGAGTGTGAATACATGAGTGTGCTTCCACTGGTAAATCACACAGCACTGGGTATCTTGTTCTAGTGTCACGAGGTAGACTGAAAAAAAAAACCCAACATAATTACGTAAGACAGTAGGAAAACATAGTAGATTTTTCTCATTTGCGAACGAGATGAAGACCATTTCTTTAGTTATCTATAATTCGTTGTGTAGTGTTGAAGCCTTGTGATCTTTTTCTCATTAACTTTGGAATGTCTATATTTTTGTCCTTGTGGAGCTCATGTGCAGGCAGTCATGTTGGTGAGACTTCGTTGGTGCAGATTTGAACATTTCTAGGAGACACAGGCTCCCAGCAAACTCCCCGATCCTCTGACTGTTAAAATCATTCTGCGTCTCTTGCATATGTTTCTTGGGCTCTAAGACAGAGAGTTGTTTTTGCAGGCGTATCTACTAAAGCTGGGAGCCACAGTTCTACAGTTTGATTGGTCCTGGTTTTCTATAAGTCTCATTTTCATTTGCAAAGCTAAGTTTCATTGAGAAGGGTGAGGGCTACATTTATCTGTAGGTATAGGGGCAGGTATTTAGAATGCCTCTAGGAATTATGGTGGCTTACTACAGTTTTAGCTATAGGTTCTCCTTCAAGATCCATATGTATATTCATTTACATATGCACATATAACAACAATAAAACGGAGGCCATGTATTCTCAAGTTTGAATATGAGAGGATTTGGAGGGAGGTAAGGAAGTGGTGGAAATTCTGTAATTATAATCTCAAAAATAAAGAAATAGTTAAGAAACAATGTAAAAATGAAACCCCTCCATTTTATCAGTAGTTAAAACATTTAACAAAAACCAAAGAAAAATCAAAAATAAACAAATGAAAAGGTCCTCATTTCTTTCTCTGAACAGTTTTGTCGGCATAGGAGCTGCTTGAGTAACCACATTGTAAATGTGAACAGGGCTGAGGGCAAGTTGAGACACTATATTACTAGGTAGTCAATGGAAAGAACTTATGTCCGGGTAACATCACTGAACCTCAGTGACTTTCCTCATGAAGTTTGTTCTTCCTGTAGAATTCCATACATTCAAGATCTTTAACTAATTTAAACTCATTTAAGTTAGTAATATTTGAATGTAAATGTTTATTATTTTCTTTGTACATAAGACTAAAGACTTAAATTAATATTTTGTCATTTCAAAGTTTAAAATGATAACACATATCATTAAATGCTTCTCACAATTGAAGTTAATTTTTAAATATCCAGATATAAAAATGATGTGAGCAAAATGTTGAACTTATTTTTAAAGATCTATTTATATTTGTTTATATGTTTGAGTGTTTGCCTGCAAGTGTGCATGTGTACCACTTGCCCGTGTGGTATTAAAAGAGGTCAGAAGAAGGTGCTATAGCCTCGCAATGTGGAGTTACAGACGATTGCTAGCTGCCATGTAAGGTCTGGGAACAAAACTCAGTTCCTCTGCAAGCTCAGAAAGTGTTCCTAACCACAGAAGCATCTCTTCAGCCCCATTCTGCACACACACACACACACACACACACACACACACACACACACACACACACACATATATATATATTAATAACATACATAGTTAATAGAGGCAAGATCATGAAGAGAAAGGGTAATGCATTTTAGAATCTAGACGCTAAGTGCATTAAAGAATAATGAAATTGCTGTTTTTTATTAATAGAACAAAATATCTAAGACTACATTATTTATGAAGGAAATAAGTTAGGGAGCTCAACCTTCTGTAGACTAGACACCTAAGATTGAATGGCCACATGTGACGAAATCCAAAGGAAAAATAAAGAAAAATTATCAGATGTCGAAGAGGAAACTAAAAAATGCCAGTATTATTTTTTGCGTCTACACTTCTGGGTCCAATCCAGTCCCTTGACTGCCTACCTATTCCCCTAAAAGTATCATTAGAATCCTTTATGGAGATGTAGCTCTTAGGACTACAGACTTTTCTTGAAGTTCCACCACCTCTGAACTTGACTGCGTTGTAGAATTCTTTTTCCCACACCGGTTTTTGGATCCAGTCATTGGCTAATATCAATGACTTTGATGTACTTCAGACTCAGTAAGAGTAACAATATCAGGTCATCTCTGACTTAAAAATTAGATATCTCACATGGTTTGACTTGGCATCATAGCAATCATTTTAAAACAAAAATTGAAAATTTAAAACATATCCATGAATTTATTCTGCATTATAGGAAAGTAGTACATTTATAAGACAGCACCACTGCTAATTAAAAACATAAACTTTGAACCATGATTATGTGGATAACACGGGCTTCGTCATCATTTAAGACGCTAAGAATTAGCATCTTATTTAAGGTTTCTGTGCAATCTCTATTACAGGGAAAGTAATGAAATATTAAATGCATACTTTGTAAAATATGCATCAAAACATTACCTCTTTTGTAATATTGCCATGAGAAATAAATTCATAATCACACCTAAGGTATATATGGTGGTGCTCGGTGTACAGTAAATCCTCAATTGTTAGTTTCTATTCTTGGGACCTATGTGCTGGGTCCTATTTTTCCACTTCCCCAAGATCATAAGATTAAAAATAACATCTGGTGCTTGTGTTCAAATTATTGCATATTACTTACTTGGGTTTTTCTGTCTCTCGCTATAAAGGAAAACATGGAATATTCTTCATGCACGCATGGTTTTGAATACCAAAGCTTGCCCTGATTCTGAATTAAGTGGTCTTAGACATTTTTGCCTATTTTTCTCCACCTCTACGACATTAAACAGCACTTCTGAAATACATTCCTATGATGTCGTTTCATATTAGTTTGTTTCCATGATACATTGGAAGAACAAATTTGCAAAAGTTATATTGCCTTCTAGACTTGTTTCCTTTTCTACTCTGTTGTAAATAGTATATTTTCCCATTGAGACTGACCTAGTAAGTAATCATTTCACATTTTCTACAAAATGCATACAGGATTTACCTGTCATAATATTTCTTGTGGAGGAAACCAAATATTAAATTTTACCAAAAAAAAAAAGTGGTGACTTTTTTCACTCAGTGTTTCTGGAGTCCCAGATTGGCCTCAAACGTAGGACGTAGATGAAGATGGCTTGAGCTCCTAATCATCTTGCTTCTACCTCCCAAGTTCTGGGGATTACAGACATACAAAGTTATGTTTAGATTGACTGTGCATATTTTAACATGTAGTCTAACCCGCTAACTTCAGCATTTAAATAAGAGAACATTGTTCAACTCAGTATCCTCAGCTGATTAGATAAAGCTCACCTAATCTGTAGTTCTTCTAAGTACACATATCCAAAAATGGCTCCATGGAAATATCTAGAATAATATTTCACCAAATGCTTGCATATTATGGCCCAGCCAAGTTAACCTCCAGCCATAATATTAATGGAAAAGCGTAAGTATGCTTGTCTGAAACCAGTCAAACTAATCCCTCTATTTGATGAGCCTTAGCATAGTTGTATGTGTGCACACTCTGTGAGCAGAAGCCAGGGTTTACAGAGGCAATGAATGCTATTACATGCTGAGTCGGGTTCATGGTAAACCAGTTCAAATCTGTATAGTAACTCTGTGTGTCCCACAATTCTAATGTGTTCCTTAAAATTAAAAGGAAAAGATAGCACTAAAAACTTGTGATGACAAAACATATTCACATTCCTAATAGGATAAGTGTGCTGAGAAATACTATGCCTACCCCCTGCTAGCTCCTGTCCAAGGGACACTTACAGTCCACCTGGGTAATGTGTGAATCTGCCACCCTACAGCTTCAGCGCATCCAGGCACTGTGTTGGCTTTCATTGCTATACTGCTGCATAGCATGGGTGTAAGTGGGAAACGTGACATGGTATAGGTAGATTTTTCTGCTCAGAGCATCACAAAATGCAAATCGAGGTGCTAGTATGAGTTTGTCTGTACTTCTAAGGTCATGTGCGTTGCTGACACACTTGAGGCCTGTGAGATTATGGGCTGTGATTCCTGCAATCTCAGTTACTGCTGCTTCAAAGTCTTATTCCCAATACTATCTCAATTTTAGGCCTAAGAGTTATTATACTAAAGAGCATTCTTATAAGACTTCTTTTTATCCATGCTCTCTCTCTCTCTCTCTCTCTCTCTCTCTCTCTCTCTCTCTCAAGATCTGAGGAGCTAGCTGGATTTGAACTTCTTAACATAATCAATGATAACCTTCAACTTTAGAAACCCCCTCTTCTACATTGGGATTTCAGACCGAAGCCTACTTATACTGTGCTGGGTACTGAGCCCTGGGCCTAATGCATGTTAGGGACTCTCTGTACCATTGGACCTACATCCACAGCTGTGTTCTCATTATTCACAAACCAATTTCACCTGTGCATTCTAATAAACTTTAGCAATAAACATTTCTGGTAATATGTCTCTGGTGGTTAATCTCAGTTATCAAGTTAATGGTATCTAGAACCACCTAGAGGTGGTCCTCAGACATGCCTGTAGAGGATTATTTTGACTAAAGTAGCTGAGATAGGAAGGTATTTTCTCTCTTTTTTAGGGTGTTCCCCTCCCCAACCACTCCACTTCCTATTCTCCCAACACTCCCCTACACTGGGGGTCCAACCTTCGCAGGACAAGGACTTCTCCTATCATTGATGCCCAACAAGATCATCCCCTGATACATATGTAGTTGGAGCCATGGGCCTGTCCTTGTATAGTCTTTGGGTAGTGGTTTAGTCCCTGGGAACTCTGGTTGGTTGGCATTTTCAAGATGCGAATACTATTTCCTGGGTTTGGATCCTTGGCTGTCTAAAGGAGAAGGGTAGCATTACAATTCATCATTTCTTACTTCTTCATTGTAGATATGGTTGCAACTTCAGGTTTCTGATCCTATGACTTCCCCACCACCACCAGAGTATAACCTTGAACTATTTAAGGTTATAGACTATTGCTGCTTAAGTTGCTTTTGTCACAGAAATATATGACGCAAAATAAAAAGTAACTCAGTTTCTCCCAAACAGTAGTTACTTGAAATACAAAGTGCGAAAATTTCCCAACTTTTATAATACCGTATCAAGAAATAAGTTTCCATCTTACTTTTAATGAGGCAATTTTCAGAGGGAAACTCATGTGACATTATTAAGACACGTATGGCATTTCAGAAAAAGTAGGAGCATTTTATCTGTAGGGGAAATGAGTGCAGAGTTTGAAGATTTAGTTGAATGCATCCATACATTTAAAAAAAATAAAGAAAAAGTTAAAGAAACAATCAAAATAACCCAGGAAGTAAAAGATGATTCACAAATTCACCCTTTTTTCAAAGGAAATTTTATTCAACAGAAGCAAAGAATAGACTGCATTTGTGGGACAGGACATAAAATCAGGGAAGTGTGCTGGAATTAGATCACACAGAACATTCCCAGAGGCAGTATGGAATGTTCAAAACCCTTAAACAAAAAGATGGCAGTAAGTGAATTGTTAGCTATCTTTAATAGCTAAATGTCATTGAACAACTCTAAAAGAAATACAATATTGAAAGGATAAGTCTTTCAGAAAACAAATTTCTCATCCACATTTGCTATACAAATTGATAGCTTGTTTCTATACCCATATCCATCTACATTGGGTTCAGTGTTACTCAGGATTCCTACACAGTCACCTCGCATATGTTCGTTCACCCTGCTTTCAAAATTTCTCTTGGAAAAAGAAAGGAACCTGTGAAAGGATATCTTTGAGTATGAATTAAGTTCTATTATCACTATTCTACATACAACAAATGCTAGCTTTTTAACTGTTAAGCTAATCTTTAGCCACCATTTCGGAGGCAGGATTGTGGAAACATGCATTCACGTTCTAAAATTACACGAGAGTGAAACATTTTTTTTCTCCATTTCCCCCCTGCATTTCTATTATTTATTTTTTTTACTCTTTTTTATTGGATATTTTATGTATTTACATTTCAAATGTTATCCCTTTCCCGGTTTCCCCTCTGTAACCCCCCTCTCCCATGCACCCTCCCCCTGCTTCTATGAGAGTGCTCCCCTCCCACCCAGCCACTCCCACCTCATCGCCCTGACATTCCCCTACACTGGGAAAATCGAGCCTTCACAGGACCAAGGGCTTCTCCTTCTATTGATGCCGGACAATGCCATCCTCTGCTATATATGCGGCTAGAGCTGTGGGCCCCTGAATATATACTCTTTGGTTGATGGTTTAGTCCCTGGGAGCTCTGGGGAGCTCTGGATGATATTGTTGTTCTTCCTATGGGGTTGCAAACCCCTTCAGCTCCTTCAGTCCTTTCTCTACCTCCTCCATTAGGGTCCCCATGTTCAGTCCAGTGGTTGGCTGTGAGCCTCCAACTCTGTCTTTGTCAGGCTCTGGCAGAGCCTCTCAAGAGACAGTTATAACAGGTTCCTGTCAGCAAGCACTTATTGGCATCCACAACAGTGTCTGGGTTTGGTTTGGTGGCTGCATATGGGATGGATCCCCAGGTGGGGTAGTCTCAGTATTGCCTTTCCTTCAGTATCTGCTCCGTATTTGTCCCCTTGTTTCCTTTAGACAGGAGATGAAGGGTAGTCCCCTCCCCCCAACCAGGGGTCTTGCCTAACCTCTGGATATGGTCTCTACAGGCTCTCCTTACCCTTTCTTTGTTGGGCATTTCAGCTAATCGCATCTCTGTTGGATCCTAGGAGAAACACTCTATCTCTTTCAGTTGGAGTGCAATATTGAGGCATTTACTATTCAACTAGAGAAGGAAAAGTAAGAGGGCAAAAGAGGAAAGAATTTAAGGGTCTATAGAAATTAGCAAGAAATTTACTTTAAGAATGAAGAAAACTTTGGTAGACTGACGAGTCATAAAAATAGGACTTGGAGAGATGACTAGCATAGTGAGTGAGCAGGAATAAAGGGGATTTCTGTAGTGACAAAGGTGAGAAGAGACACATGGGAGGAAGTTGTTTGAAATTATTTAATGATTGTCTGGTAGCTACAAGTCCCTAGGATGAATCTTCAGTAACACACAAGTAAACACACACACACACACACACACACACACACACACACACACACACTCGATACAGGATATAAGATTGTGTGTATATTTCTATTTGACTCTGATGTCTAATGTCAGGTAGAGATTAGACAAGATGGCCTACTCCTTGTGTGTTAGGATGGGTTGTAGATTTTGATGTTGATACAATGACTTAAAAAAATTACACAAGAAAGACAAATCTGCCAGTCATATGTGGATTAAGTTTGTGAATATGGAAGAGAAGCAAACATAGGTTATTATGGTAATCTTGGTGTGGAATGATGGTGGCTTAATCTAAGTCTCTCTTTCTCCTTCTTGCCCTCTTCTTCTCCCTTTTGCTCTCCCTTATATCCTTTCCTTCTATGCTTTCCCTCTCTTGTGATATAAATGTATGGGAGCAACCATTTCTATAAAGCCTTTCAAAAATAAGGGTTTGCCAACTTGGAGATTAGCACTTTAGCTGGACAGAGGCCATGGACCAGTGAGTCACTGGAGTCATCTGGAACAATGCGTGCAGACAGTCTCACTCTGTACTCAGTTGCAGTATACCTGGAAGGTAGGGTAAGGCCATCATCAAACACTACGCTCAACAACTCTGATGCCATAGACTACGGAAACCTATAAAACTACAGCTTATGACCCAACTAACAAATGAAATTATATGGTAAGAAAAAGAGCAATCTATTCCTACACACACACACACACACACACACACACACACACACACACACACACACACACACACACAGATAGAATCTATTCATTGAAAACAGGTTTAATTTATCAAGACTTACAGAAAACTAGTTTCTGTAGGCATTTGTAATTACAGGGGATTCCCCCAATTTAATGTCACAGACAAGGTCTTTAAGAAACCAGAAGAAGAGATTTTAACGTTATTAAGCGCCCTGAGTGTTCCTGTATGCACATTCTTTTTCTATTTGCTTTTTCTGAATGTTTCTGCCTGTGTGATCTGTTTACTAATGGAGACGATGTAACAAAGGCTTACAAGATGAAGGTGCAGCTTCCTCTTTGTAATCTGGAGCACAGAGAGTATCTACTTTGGAAGCCTATCTGGTTCGGCACATGAATTTATTTAGATTATCCTGACATTTCAAAGAACTCCTGGTTTCCCTCTCCTTTATCCCTCCTGATCTTTGGGAAGTGACAGAATTTATTTGGCTAACACAGTCACGGAGGGACAAGTTTAGTCTCAGCAGTAAGGTCTCTGTGCCACCCGTCTCCCAGACGAGAGGGGGTGTGTGCTGTTGTCAGGCTAGGCCATTTTCCAAGAAAGGTCCCTAGGTCACCGATGAAGGCTCAGGAGAGGCAGTTGAGGATGTATACTTGTGTTTATAGTCCACTGCTTTCCGAAGAAAAAGAACAACAACCAGAGAGAGGAGCTCGCTAGCATCCATTCAAAAAGCAATCGACATAACATTGCTTCTGTGTATTTTGCCCCCTGTTTTATTCAAAACGTGGTGTCTGTCTTATGTAACACTTCTCCATGTGGATTAAGTGAGTAGTTTATGACAACCACATGCAGCTGGTGGCTTGTTTCACACACCCCAACTTTTCAAAGATCTCCTTACACTAGAAACACGTTCTTATTCAGACATAAGAACAAAACATTACCAGGTTCCTCAGGAGTGAAGGGGAAACGGAGGCGGAGATGAAGAGAATTCAATTGTATACCCATTATTAAATGCTATTTGAGGCTATTCTTCTGAGGGGATTTTTCTCCTGTGAAACGGAAACAGAACTTACAAATGAGTGGACCGCGGTAAGAATAAACATTGCTCTATGATGATGTGTTTACTGGCCTACATCAAAATGAGAAGGAAAAAAACAGTATAAGGAGATTTCCATAAAGTCAAAGTGATTTAATTTAGAGCATCCCTTTTATTTTTATTATTTGTTCTTTGTCCTTTTGTGTGTTAGAATGCCATTACTCCTATTAAATAATAATAATGGTAAGTATTTGATGGATGGGTTTTTAATGTCTCCCTCTGGCAAAATAAAATGCTGGCAAGTATACATTCTTGGTGAACCTTAAAAATCTTGCCAGTCATGTAAACAAGACTGGAGACAGCTGTTAAAGGCAACCCAGGCCTTTTGAGGGGCTTACTTTGGGCCCCTGCCTCTCAAGCTCTACTTCAGCTACTAAATTGTTGGCATACCCCGAATACATGCCTGGGGACACGGATTCACAAAATGCCTGGCACTCAAGCACAAAGACCTGCATTCGACCCACAGACCACTTGTTAAAATCTGGGGTTGGTGGAGCATACTGGGTAGGCAGAAACAGGCAGATCCCTGGGGTTCACTGGCCAACCATGTGAGCGAGCTCTGGGCTCAAGTAGGAGCCCAAAATGGACAAAACAGATGGTGTTTGGGGCCAGTAAAACAGCACTGAATTGACCTCTGGCATATGCACATAGATGCTCATAGATGCACATAGATGCACATAGATGCACAGGCACATGTGCACACACACACTCACGAACACTCACCAAAAGAAATAACCTGAAAACACTCACCAAGTGTTTCTGGTCCTTCAGATTAACCTGAAAAACAAAACAAAATAAAACAAACCAACCAAATAAGCAAACAACCCAGGAAATAGCACATCAGGAATTTGATCCAGATCCCCTCTAAGGGGGAGTGGACCTGAAGCGCCGTCTTTTGCGGCTCAGCTGAGATCGTTTAACAGGGAGTGAACAAGGCTGACAAGGACGGCTGTGGCTCCTGAGAAGCACATAGCTCTACCAAAGCAAACTACGGCATCCCTGCCTCATGGGCCTCCTTGGAAGCCTGTGAACGAAACTGTGCTTGGGAAGTGAGCGCTCATCAAAGGGAAGATGTGCCTGCTAACGCAACTTGTATGTACATGGTGAGGTGGCATGTAACACCGTCTGAGTCATGCCGACAGCCTGCCCCATCTCCCAGCATGACTAATACTCCTTTGTTCACTCCTTGTGTGCAGCCACATTAGAGATTTGCCAGTCAGGCTGATTGATATTTGGCTTTATCATCTTAATACTTCTATAAAATACCTGTCTAACCTGCTCTAATCGGTTGGTAAGTAGGAGGCAAAATTGTTTCCAATGAGTAAACTGAAATGTTTTTCTTGATTTACTACCTTGGATTGGGACAAAGAGTAACTCAGGTCAAGGCATACTGGAGTCTATGCTAGTACATGTAAAAAGAAGTAAGAAGTATTTGATATATAATAGTATTGATATGTCATAAGTTTATTCTCTTAAGTAGTGAGTCAAGGTTAAATATATATGTAACATATATGTATACGTATATGAAATATATGTGTAGTCATATTCATATATAATATATGTGTAGTCATATACATATATAAAATATATATGCAGTCATATGCATATATAAAATATATACGCAGTCATATATCTGAACAGAGATGCCTTGTTCTTACCAATTGGTTGTTTCTACCAGAGACAGTGTCCTGCATCAAAGCATTAAATGGATCTTTCCTTTGAAGAATCTTGAACATGTGACATTGCAAAATGCCCCCAAATAGAACATAACTGGATATCATGTGTGATTATATTTTAATGTTTATAGCTATACTACTAATGGGGTCAGTGTCTTACATCTTTCTAAAGGATATCCTATATCTTATATTGTAGCACATACAGAAAAAAAATGAAAAAATGCTTATAATTATAATCAATCAGGAAGAAATCATACCTAAAATAAAATTCAAAGATTTGTAAACTTCTATGAAATAAATAAAACAGAAAATGTAAAACTTAACTTAGTTTTTTTTTTTAAGACTAAAGTCTAACTCTGCTCTTCTAATGTTTGCATATTTCAGAGCAAACATCCAAATTCATACTTTGGCTACCAACGGGATAGACATGCATGGGTTTCTATGTACCTTACATATATTTAGACTTCAACTGCTTCTGGTTCAACAAATTTTGAGTAAAAAATGTCCACGCCATCCAAAGGGTGAGATTTCCTTGTAATATATGAGAGGAGATCTGAGCCTTCTTAGAAGCCAGCTGCTCATATCCTCATTTTCATGGACATAGAAATGACCCAGTTTGAGCCCACTTCTGAATAAATTTTCTCATATTTGAAGTATCCATATCTGATGTTTGCAGAAAATCACCTAAATCCTAAATATTTCAAATAATGGGTAAGTAAACACACACACACACACACACACACACACACACACACACACACACACACAAACACACTAAAGACATTCTTTCTGAAATTCTATTATAATGTTTCACTAAAAACAAAGGTAAAAGAGTTTTTTTCCTGACTTGCTTAAAAGCATTCTTACTATATTTATAATGGAAGCCAATGTATGCCTCTCATCTGCCTTTTAATCTGACAGATGATTTCTTTCATCTGAGCAGCTGAAGATAAGTCATTTGAGCAACAATAAATCTTTTCTTTATATGTGTTTGTCTACCAGTAATGGACGGCCTAAACTATCTTTAATATTCACTTTCTCTAAGCACAAGAATTATGGTATTGGATTGGAATTTAATACTACTAAAGTAGCCACATTAAATCCTTTCTGCAGATAAAACTAAAGTATAATTGATTGTTTCCATGATACTTCCAAACATTATATCGATTATCTACTTGGAAACATGACCCAATGATATGTGGCATGGAAAATAACCATGTATCTAATAATCATTTATTACATTTCTGCTTATACATTTGCCTTCCTTTTGGTCCTGTAAATGATACAGAGAACTTTTTAGGTACTGATCACTATGGAAACTTTCAAAAAAAAGTATGAAGGGTTGTTTGTTTACTGGCTTCACTGAGTCTAGCATAGGAGGAATTATATCAATTAGCTAATTGTATCTGGGGCAGATAGGCAGATGTGATGCAACATGGGATCCTTGCAAGGAGAACTCACCACATCACTACTCATCTACAAGTTAGAGGCAAGAGAGTGGAAACACAGGTTGATAGATGTTGAAACATTTGAGGAGTAGAAAGAACAGTCAAAAATACTCAATAGAATATGGTAGGTACTGACCATGGTAGGCATGAATATAGGTTGCTAGGGCCCAACCTTTGAGGAAAGCATAAGAGATGCTAGGATGAACACTCGCAGATTGAGCATGGAGAACAACTAGAGGAAGGCAACAATCGCGGCAGAAAAGTTTTTATGGGGAATTGACATTTTCTGATCATAATTGGGAAGACTGTGAAAGAAGGGCTTGACTATAAGGTTGTATATCAGAAAAGAGAGGGATACCTACAGTTCTTGCTCAGCCACTTGGGAGACCTTTGGGAAACCACAGGATTCAGGGAGATTTGCAGGAGTTCACTTTGAGTGCTTGGCTTTTAAGGTGCCTTTGAGACACTCAGTTGATGATGAAGAGTAAGCCTTCGAACACATGGTCTTGGAGCTCAGAAAAAAAGGACTGAATTGAAGATATTCATTTCAGACTTAGTTTTATAGATGGTCATTGAAGTCATGTGAGTATATGACACGGTCTATGGAGAATATATACAGTGGGAAAGAAGTCACAGGCTAGAGCTCCTAGAGACTCTAGGATTTAAGGTGAAGACAAATGAAGAAGAAACAAGAGGTGGGGACTGAAAAAGAGTGATCCAAACTCAGGAAAGTAAAATAGGGAAAGAAACCCATAGAAGAGAGAACTAGCAGCAGAGGATTAATCCAAAGGAATAACTTTGGTTGGGAGACCAATTCTAGTTCTAGGTAGTTTTTGTTTGTTTGTTTCTTTTTGTTTTTGTTTTCTTTGTTTTTGTTTTTGTTTTGTTTTTTTTTAATAGAAGTATATCAACTGAGGAATGAGAGCCTTGTCTTGGCTTCAAAGAGATAACCAGAGCGAGCTATGGATATATAACTTCTATAGTACCACGCACAAGTGCTTCTTAAGTTCAACGAACATGGTCTGAAAGCAAGCAGGAAATTGATAACATTGACTAAATGAATCTGCAAAATTGCTAATAAAAATTTTAAACAAAATTGGTGTTTGACTGCATTCTGGAGGTACTCAGTTTAGCAATGACATTAAGAAAAAATCCGATTTCCTTTATGTGTGTTTTGTTTGGCTGGTACACAGAAACTATGCATGACAAAGAAGAAAGGGCTAATTTCCTGTTCTCTTGAGCATATGAGTGCTTGCCCCTGGCCTAACAACTTAACTCAGGAGTGTATTCAGAGAAGAGTCTCATGATCTGCTCCTTCTGAATTGCCTCTGCCCCATCCCGGCCACTTCACAGAGATCCAGGAATTTGGCCTTAATGAAAATTGGACCTTAAGGCAAAGGAAGACATTGTTCTTTCCTCTTCGGGGTGACAAAATGGCCCATCTGTTAAAATACTAAGCAAGAACTGGGACAAATGTCATAGACACTTAGTAGTTTAAAACTGGAGATAACTTGGACATGGCATAATTATTACTTCCATTGAAATTCATTTTCCAAAATGTTCACATATTTTATACCTATTTTCCATACTTCCTCCAGAACATAGTGTTTATAATTTAAACTTCCATGAAATGAAGCAATATTATTGTTTAGGACCATATTACATTACCAGTTTCCTGCAAATAATTATCTTTGTTCCATTCATTATTCATTCCACTGACACTAGGCATGTTTTATTTACTCATTTTGTTTTTGATATTTTTATTAATGCTTTTGTTGATTGAAATAGGTATTTTTCCAATTTTATTTTAATAAATTTCATTTTTACAGCATTAAGGGTTGAACTCAGGTCTACTTTGGCTAGGTGAATGCTCTCATGTAGCTACAGTTCAGCTCCATCTTTGTACCTTTAATATGTCTCATAAAAATAATGTATTTGTGTTTAAAAATCACATTGCATTTTCTTAAAAGTATTTAAATTCTGTGTACTAATAATGAGAATTTTATAATAAATTGATGAATATTTATAGACGATAATTAAAGTCTCTGATCATTTAAGCATCTTCAGATGTTTTACTGGACTACATTTCCATTCTGTTATAATGTAGAGTGGGAGGCAAAAGACTCATGATAAACTTACAGTATTTAGATGGTCTTTTCATCCATAGTACTCCTCTCCTTTGTAAATATATTAGCAGCTATTGTTAGACTCTGAAAAATATTTAAGTTTGAAAATGAGCACTAAAAAGTCCTATTTTCTTGGGCAAAGTGTGTGACCTCCCACACACTGTATACAAATTAGATGATGATTTATATTTATGAATGAGTTCCAGGAGCCATAAGATGTAATTCTGTACATTCTGATAAGAGTTTGTCTTAAGTGACACTAGAGAAGTGACTTGAATCAGCCTGCCATTAAAATGCATGTTCTTCTTACTAGATTATGAAAATATTCTCTCATTTCTCTGGGAAATCATTTGTTACAATTTCAGAGTATCTACCCTGTAATTGACATTTGCTTAGTGCTTTTAAATTTAATTCACCATAATTCTGTCAACAGAAATTAGTCATATTTATAAGTACCTACTTTTGGCTTAAGTCACATGTCAGAGATTCACTGCATGTGGTTTTCTTTGTGCTCTTTAATATATCGAGATGTGGGACTACAGGTACTTAGCCCTTTGCTGTATTCGCCAAGGCTGCTGGGAGGATCCAGGAAGTAATGCAATATGGATGCCACAAGATGATCCAAATGAAGCTTAGTGAAGAAAAGGAAAAGGGATAATTTCTGCGTTTCCACATGGGTGTGAGATGGGCCAGGGTTAGTGAGTGGTGGTGATTGAATTTTAGTCCTTTCTGTAGTTTCGTTTGTGTTTGGACTATTTTTGCTAATGCTATTAATAAATTTAGGAAAAAGGTTATTATTTCCTACCAGGAAAAAATTATGTATCAGTTACTTTTTTCAGAGGGGAAAATGGCTCCATTCAATAGCAAAACTGAAGACCGTATTGTAAAAGGCAAACTTTGGATGAGAAAAATCTATTTTTGTTGACATTTAAAATTGACTAATGCAAACCTGACTTCTACTTATGCCTGAGTCTTTGACTAAGATTTCCTCAGATTGGTCTGAATGAAAATTTTACAGATTCTGCTTTCCACATCTGCATTTGGTGATGTGAACTTTCCTCTACAAATTGAAGAAAAATTTGGCTGTGTCGATCAGTCATGCAGAATCCAGTCTTCAGAACAAACATTTCTCCTTCACATACAACTCTTTCAAATATTCCTGAATTCACCTAATCAATTCCCATCCTTTTCTGAAGCAATTCCACCATTCTCCCTTTTCCCAATCACAACCCTCTTCTCACTGTTGATGATGAATCTTGCTAGGAAAACGTTTGGACGGAGTGGACAGAAATTCAGGTTAGACGACTTGAGGTCCAGGCTTGTCTCTGTTGCTTGCAGCTCAGTGTCTTTATACCTGCCTTCCATGTCAAACTGAGGAGTGAGCCTGCCATGCCCACACACTTAAACCATCTCCAAGGAAAATGTCTCTGAGTGTGATTATTGCTTCTAGTAGGTTCAAAAGACTGAGCCCATGTGTTATTATATAACTGCCTTTATCTCAGATCATAGAGTCTAAATTAATAAGAACATTTGAAATGAAGGCGTCAGGCAGATTGGCAGCACTTACATTTGCCTGGATAATAAAATAGGAGTAGACTGGAAAGGAGAAGGAAAGAATTATCAATGCCCTCACAGATTGTTATGAGACTTCCAGTTGTGTGCTAAATATAATCACACTTACTTTTCCTTTGGCTGTGTCAATTGAGGAGAAATGTGTGCATTCTCTTTGCTTGTTTTTGGTTTTACTAAAAAGTACCATGTTACAAAATTAAATTTATTTCGTCCTCTCTATCATAATTAGTAAATGTGAGTTAGAGGATATTGCCTCTATGATACTAGATAAGAGCATATGAATGCAGTTATGTTGACAGACTTAGACCAACAAATATCAACCGATCAGTGGCCGCATACAACATATTGTACTTGGCAAATACAGAAGAAGCTATTAAAAATAAGATAAAATTCCTGGAAAACACATTTTTAAAGGCAAATAATATAAGCTCACAAATAAATAGGAGACTGAACTAAAGGGCAAAGATATGGGGACTTCAATTAAAATACCATCGGCTTCGAAAGAGGGAAGAACCCTACATGGTCACATCAATGAATGTTTGATGGTGGTTGGCAGAAAAGATTTAAGATAAATATTTTAGTACTTTGCTTGGCTATAAAATGGCAAGACACGTGGATCTTTATGAATTTTGATAAAAAGAAACACATATCACATATGTTTAGCTCATCTAGGGAATGTTGTTTGCCATGTGTCGTGCAAGGGGCTGAATTGTAGAAAAGCAAAGGGCAACTGCTCTGGGGATGCTTTCAGAGCACAGGAAGCAAAGCGGGAGGAGCGGGAGACATCATGTGAGGCTTGTGGGAGCAACCAGAAAGAGGGTGTGCCCAAGACTCCTCGGAGAGTTAAATGGAAATGAGTCTGTGTGCAAAAAAGGCTCAGAACGACCAGTGGGAGGAAGATCAAAGAACAGTTTCCAACAAAGTGATGGTCTACCCAGCAACAGCTTTGCAAAACTTAATGTAACAAGAGAGGTCAGGATAAATTGAGATGATTTTACATACAAATGCATACTGAGAACTTCATACGAATACTTCGCATGTTTTTTTCTTTTAATCGTCATAATTTTTCTTAGAATCCACTGATACTTAGAGAAGCAGAACAAGCTATTCAAGTAATTATAGTCAAGGACTGACTGGACTGGGAGGTCAATCCTGACATTGACATTGAAGGCTGGGTTCTGTATTCTACCCCATCCTGTATCCTAGTAAGAAGGGTAACAAAGCAGACATGATGAATAGCATCAGAGAACAAATGCAAGTGAAGAAGGGAGAATTATATGGCAAAAAATTTAGGAAGAAATTACCGAAGTACCAAGCTCTTTCTATAACAAATATATCCTCATGGGAGGATTTCTTAAGAGATTTAATCCACTTTCAGAGACAACTCTTCTGCACTCAAGAAGGGAGACCCTTCATAATCCAAGTACCGTATAGTACACCCCACCTTGTAAATATTCTGCTCTTTCAACATCGTAACCATCACAACCTTGAAGACCAAGCTTTGAGCAGATTGAGAGACAAACCATATTTAGTGCACAGTGAACTTTGAAATCAAAGCTTATGATCATTCCAGTCATTTACAGACACTTGTAAACTGGCAAATATTTTAAGATATTCTCTGCTGTGTCAAAGAAAGAAACATTCTGACTCCTTTTTTTTTTCCTGTTTATACAAAATAAGCAGGATCACTTTTATGCAATTTTTGTAATTTATTTTATTGGTTCAAATGCCCCCCAGAAAAGACTAAAAAGTATTATGTACATGAAGGCTATAATGTTCCTTGTAGGAAAATATACATAAGTGAAGTAAGATTCATTAAGGCATAAATTACAATGGTTTCAGCCATAAGTTCAATGCTAATAAATCAACAATACCTTAAATAAGATATTTTTAAATTCAATGATGATTGAACAAAAACACACAGCATATAATGCTACAATGATGTATCATAATATATTGGTGTTTTTATGACCATATTGTGCAAGAACTGAACACCGCTCCTAGATTCTCAAATTCAGTGTTCTCAGCCATGATCACATCATCTCAGAGCATGGATGTGTTGTCAAGACCCTACAAGAAAATCTATCTGGTCTTTGCCTCTGGGTCTTGGAATAAAAGTTTTTTTTTTTTTTTAAAAAAAAAACAAACTTGAGAACTTCTAGAGTTACTTGAGGGAGAGAGTAATCTTATTACTTTTAATCTGTCATGTCGTCCAATCCTGAGGTGACTTTTGATGAACCCCTAGATAATTTTAGATGGAGGGTGGCTGCCAGAACTACCAACTGTGTGATTAGAGCTCAACACCACAACGAGACGTTTGGGGAGGGATGAGAGCCCAAAGCTGAATTAATTATGAAGTTCCAAAACACTCCTTCATAAGACCCTCAAACAATAGTGTTTAGAGGGCTTCAGTGTGGATGCATGATTTCCACACGTCATAAAGGATGAGCTCAATCTCCAGGAGCACTGAAGCTTCTGTGGTAAGGAGTCTTCTGATTTTACCCTACGTGACTCTACCTAATTGGTCACTGTTTCTAATATGCTCTACAATCAGCCTTAAGTAGAAGGTAAAGACCTTGCCTGAATGATGGGTGTCACTGTACCAAATTATTAAACTCAAAGACAGAATCGCGAGTGCCTACACTTGATAGCTAATTAAGTAAAAGTCGGGACAATACAGTCTGGGCCTGTGACTGACATGAAGTTCTTGCTGTGGCATCTCATGCTATGGGAGAGGTTAGTGCCAGAACCAAATTCAAGTGTGGAAAAGCCAGTTGGTGTCCAGACTGTTGGAGAGTGAGTGGTTGGTACGAAAAGTTTCACAGTTACTGTCAGAGGCTTTCAACAGCAGTGCATACAAATAACATCTGTATAAGCATATAGTAGCCACGTATTACCTAATTATATGTTTTACTATAAGATATTAATGTCCAAATCTTTCATAATACTCCATATAGCTCCTACTTTGAGTTCTAACAAAAACAAAATTAGAAACATTTAAATATTAAATTGATTTGGTTGAAAGTCATTAATTTCACACTGGAAGATTAGTGCAACTAAATAGGAATTAATTTGTATTTTTAATTCAGCTTCGGATGGATGGCATAGATTGGACTAAGCCTATGTTATGTTCTTGTTTAATAGTGTGTTTGGAGGGAGCCAGAGGAGGAGTCAAAATTCTCCTCATTGTTTTCCTATGCAGAAGGCTAAGATCCAATGTCACTCCTGCATCCTGGCTCTCCTCTGCCAATTATCCTAGTTTCAGGTGACATCATGAAATGTGCCTGATGGCTATCACTAAAGTTGTTTGTATCTTTTGGAGAAAGGTAATGTGGGAAAGGTGATTTTCCAAAGAGATAATTTGTAATGATTTAAAGATGAAAAAAAAAAAAACCATTACTTTGCCTTGGTTTATGTAGACCTGTGAGAGAGAGGCTAGAAAATAAAATCAGCTGACCGAGACAAAACCCTATGAACACACAAATAATCAGGTTACAATGCTATGCGTGATGCTATTTATTCCATGTTAGGGGATTAACCCAAGGATCCAGAAAGTCCCCAGCACACGGCTACAGGTGGTAGAACTGGATTTACTGAATTCTTCCAACCGTCTACGTAGGACTCTCTTCTTATTTTTCTAAGGAGCTCACGTCATTATGTTGGTCTTACAGTGAGAAACAGGACAGCCTGGTTTGGATTAACAGTGGAGGAATCTGACAATGAAACCACACAGTTCAGGAGGGGCCTTCAGTGGGTCTGTACACAACAAGGGATAAAGCAAGCTCAATGGTTTTCTGCTTCCCTGGTAGTAGGGGTTCAGCAATTTGGAGGTTCCCTTTGGGGAAGCCTATTCTTGGGAACACATACCTAAAGGGGGTTTCCCTCTGTCAATTCCATTGAAAGTATTAGCATAATTCCTCAAGCACAGACTCTCTAAAGATACCTTGAGTTATTTATTAATATTTAAAGAGGTTATTTGGCATGAAGCTTGAAGTATAATTCTTTAAAGGAGCTGACAGCAGAATACATTTGTTAACTAGAAAGACATGTCTAAACTTTGCCAAAGGAAATACATGTGCACAAGGACACTTGTTGGGGGAGAGCTATTCTCTCTGTCTGTCTCTGTCTCTGTCTCTGTCTCTGTCTCTGTCTCTGTCTCTGTCTCTCTCTCTCTCTCTCTCTCTCTCTCTCTCTCTCTCTCTCTCTCTCCTACAATTTCCAGTCACTAGGTTCCTGCATTGTAGACTTTTGTGAATGAAATGCTGATATCAGCACATATACAGAGGCCATGGACCCTCACTTCTCTGCTCTGGGGCAATCTCACCTCCTAGTTTAAAATTAATAGTAGACCACCCTCTCTCTTGTTTATATTTTGTTCATTTTTTTTTGGTCTAATGAGGTGATGAATAAATGTTCTTTATAAGCAAAGAGGACTGTCAGGGTTAGACCAGAGTTCTCTGTTCATTCATATACCAGGTAAGGTACAGACAGACAAAATGCAAATCTGTCAGTATTCAAAAACTTGGCCTGGAGGCAGAATCTAGTTAGTCTTTTTTTTTTCTTCTTGCTACTTCCATGCTGAGACCTCTTCAGGAGAGGAAGGAGAAAGCCAGTTACTGACTTCGTTCTTCTTTCAGACCACTGTCTAACACATTTGAATTCCTGTGTCTTGCAGGCATTTTAACAAGGGTCTTCAGGATTCATTGTCACTGCCAATGCTCAGCAGTAGTAAGGACACGGAAGTCAATACTCTACATGACTGTTTCTTTGAAGATACTCAGAAAAATTAACAGAGCTGTTGACCTTAAGTATAGTTTAAACCACGATGCCTGCAGATCCATGCTTACATGGCAAAACCAGGGAAATCGAAACAAGAGAGTGAAGACTGTAACTGTTGAGATGGCCCGTATTGGAGAGGAAGGAACGGATAGAATTAGGTTGAAGCGTATGGGAGAGTTTGAAGTGAGTAATGGTCAACTTTTGATTCAGTTTTAGAAATGGATACATCTTTTATAATAAAACAAGGATTTCGATAAGAATGTGAGGCCATGATAATTGTATTTTTGGCTGAGAGATGGGGTTGGGATGTTTTTGAGAGGTACTTGCCAGAAGATGGCTTTGTCCTGCTCCTCAATCCTGATATTGGACACATGGCTGTGTTCATCTTCTGCTATTTCTTCCATCTGATAACTTATGTGCATTCTATCTATGTGTAAATTGTATTTTAATTAAAGAACAAAACTTCAGGGCAATTTAAGAAATATAAACCTTTGCTTAATAGTGTACTCTAACTCTGTTTCTGCTCCGTATACATTTCTATGTGTGAAGCATGAGGGTATATGCACACATTTGTGTCCATCCAGGAGTCCAACGTCATGAGTCTTCCTCTCTGCAGTTTCACCTGACTCATTTCTAGCTGAACCTATAACAGCTCACTGATTCAACTACTCAGGAAGCCCAGAAAGCCCAAAGGACCTTTCTGTCTCCATCTCCCCATTACTGGGATTCAAGGTTTACAATGCTGTACCTGGATTTTTACCCAAATTCCGAGAATGTGAAGTCAGATTCTCATGCTTATGTAGCAAACACTTAACTGAATCAACCATTTCTCCAACTCCAATACATTTATATTTTGAAAGATAAAAACAATGTGCATTTTATTGAAAGCAGTAGTAGAAATGTCTTCCCAGCTATCAGAAATATAGACCTTCTTGGTGCTGGGGGATACTGGTGGAGAGAAGAATTTAAAAAATAGATTTAGAAAAAGTGAGTCTGGCTAGAATATTTGTACAACTTCCCAAGGCTGCAAGCATACCACATATAGAAAACTACACAATAAAATTTAAAGTGATAGTTCAAAACAAACGTGTTTCTCAGTCTTTGGCCCTACAAGTGTTAGGCTAAGCAAACAGTGCTGGATGAATATATTTGATTTGCTTTTCAGTTTGTGATTGAATCTTTTTTTAAAGCTAGCTCTAAGTTTCTGTTAGGACTGAAGCCAACAGAGACATTTTGGTAGCAAAATTAATTTTTGCCTTTCTACTGGGGAAGCTCCGCAGTGAAAGGCACAGTCCATTTGGGATGCCATGTAATCTTTGTCAGAGCTGATAAACCAGAATGAATCTCGTCTGGAATGAAACAGAGGTGGCACAGGTTTCAACAGCTGGTGCTCTCCTCCCCTCCCCCTCACACGGTCATTAGAAAACAAACATCTCTTCTGAAATATGGTACTGCTAAGAAAATCAAGCAAGCTGATTAGAAATGTTCTGAGAGAAAATGAAAAATGGAAGAAGGGACAGATGGGAAAGAGACATGAGAAAAAGAGGGAGGAGAAAAGAGAGAGCAGGAAGGATGTGAGAGGGGAGAGAGAGAGAGAGAGAGAGAGAGAGAGAGAGAGAGAGAGAGAGAGAGTCTGCTCTCAGTTCATTTTGCTTATTCGAAGCAAGTAAAACAAAGACAGTTGGAGTGATAACAATAAAAACGTGGGAAGACTTTCCCTGGCGTCATGAAAATTAACATGGGCAGATTACCTTTAACCATCACTTAAACTAACAATAAGAAAGACAAGGATTCTGACTGACAAGGAGAAGTTGCTCTTTTCCTGAATCGGGATTACCATGTAGCTCCTCAAGCAAAGCTGGGGTGAAGGTAAAGGAACTGCAGTTTAGTGTAACATCCCTTAACTGTTTACAGATGCCAAGGAGACTCCACGCTGTCTCATCTGTTCAGCAGGGGGAAAAACATAAATGGAAAGGCAAGGATTGTACCCCTCTGTCTGCTATCAATTAAATCATCAAAACAAAATTATCATTCAAATTACAATGTATCATTTCACTTTTAGAATGTATTGGGGGGGGAAGCATCTATGAAAGAGAAATCTGTAAGCCATCAGAGCAACAAAGCAACATTAAAGTTCAATGAGCAGTTTGTTCATGCATGTTTTAATCTAGTTAAAAGATGGAAACCATGTTCACGTGGTCAAAATAACACTTGCGTCAAAGGAGTCTTTGAGGTTCAATCCAGTGAGACAGGCAAACGATTTTTGTGAAACCCCAAAATATTTTCAAGAGGGGAAAGGGCTCCCTAGAGATCCGAATACGGTGGCATTAGCGGAATTTTAATGTGGGAAAGTATCTCTCAAGGAGGCAAGCTTGTTAGAGGGAGAAAATATCAAATGTTCGACTTCTAAATGTGTGCACTTCAATGATTATGTAATTGAGAACTGTTTTGCATTTGCTATTAATACTTGGGGTCTATTGTTTCCTATCATGCATATGCTAAGCTTGCTTTGTATTATGCTCTGTGTCATTGTGTCTTGCCATGTTAAAGTAATTATCTGTCTCTACAAAAGAGATTTATTGCCTTCATGAATTTGACCATACACACATCTTAAATAAATTAATGAACTGACAAACAAAGGCTGCCCCATCATTCTAAGTAGCTGACAACATTTAAAAAGCAGTCACATTGCAGTGGCATCCTTTCTAAAGGAATGGGCACTATTGAGAGGGTGAAGAAAATCGTTTTATGAACTCTTCTTTCAGCCATTAGCCTACCTGGGCCTAAGTTAGTCAAAGAATGATGCTACCACTGTGTTTGTTCTTCCCACAATCCTGTTTGCTTACAGCATCTTGTCTTCTTCCTAGCACAGCTCACATCATCTCCATGCTCTCCAGCCAAAGCTCTCTGGCCTGGGTCAGCCACTTGATCTAAAACACACTGACCCATTTGATTTAGCCACTTGAAGCCAGGTATATGGATTTTATTAGAGATAAATAGCAATATTTGTTCATGGCACCTTACAAAAATTGCAAGAAGAAAAACAATAGATAACTTCAAATGGAAACAGGATTTTCCTTTCTACCAAAATTAGACAATGATTTTTTTTTAAATAAAAGATAAAAAACCTGTATTCATGTTTTTCGATAGAACTTTCAGTTTTGACTAACTACTCGGAGTGACGTAGTTCTCTCTTATTTCTTTAAAAACTGGAATGAAATCATTTCTGTTTCTTTACAGCATTGTTTCGAATGAAAATAACAGCAGCAGGAGAAAATAAATCTGAAAAGTCTTGACAGAAGAATGATTTATTCAATGAAGATTTTCTGACTGAAATATTGTCAAATACAGCTAGATATCCCTACGACCGACACTAGAGTTACAGTGTGTCTCCTTAAGGAGCTGGGCAGAACCACTGTTTCCTTACACAATTTGAAGACAATAGAATGGACATATCAAAGATTTGGCAGATTGTACTGTCTCCGTTTGTGTTTTAAAACCTTTGCAGGAAGCATAAGTGGTTCGCTTCAGAACCTCACAGCTCCACTATGTAAAAAAGCAAACAAAAACTTGAAACAAATATGTTCCCTTATGTCTTATATCAGAATTACTCTAAGTAATCATTTTGTGAAGCTTCAGATTTTTTTTTCCTATAAACAAAGGTCTTAGGACAGATTTTGAAACCCGATTCACGGAGAAGTACTAAAGAAAATGTGAGTAAAATCAGTCATTTCTGCAGCACACAGAACTCTTCGAAGTTTTGTGACTTTGTGAGAAATACAAAGATGTGTTTATCCCACACATCATTTTGATGGTTAATATACCAAACAATCATTGTAGGGATGAATTGTTCCCTTTGTACAATATGACGTTGCCCTAGGCTGCTTTAAGGCTGCTTTAGGTAGCCTTAAAGTTTTCCATAATGGACTGCTGAGTAACTTTTGATCCAGGACAAATGGATATGTGCTATATATTAGAACTATTTAAAGAAAACTTTGAAACTATTATTTCATTGATGAATGAAAATCAGTGAAAACCAAATTTAGGTGGATTGACTTAAAACATGATCTGCCTAATTAACTTACAATATTAATTGCTGATGTATATGTTACAGATTTTAGATGTCCATTGTATACGGTTCCTAAAAGAGCATGTGTAAATATTATAGGCATTGTAAAATACGTAAATATTACTCACAATTAGGACCATGCTAGTAGCTACTACCTGTGCCATATAGACTCGCCTTTGTTACCATCATAGAACACCATCTGTCAACATCGACACATTCACTGTAACTAGAATGTTTCTAGTACTTGCTGTAAGCATGCCATGTGCTATATATGTAGCATATGTAGCCTTTAATTTTCCAAATACCCCTTTCTTTCGGAAAATATGCCCTCAGCATATGGTCACCAATGTCAAATGTGGCTAAGGCTCTGGGTAGAAGGTTCCACCTGACAATCACGGCCAAGATATTTAACAGGGTGAATTGAACTAGTGGGGAAGTTTCTTCATAATTTTGTTTCATTGTGCCTAGCAGAGAACGGAAAAATTCAGTGCAGGGGGTAGACTTGGAAATGATTCACTTGGAGGAGGTAGAAAAGTGTTATATATTTAAAGTGGAAGGACGGGATGGTTACTAATGCAGTTTGTTTTTATAGCTTTTCCTTCACATGAAGAGAAGTGTAATATGTTATGGTTGCTATTTTAAATGAATATTCAACAATTATACTACTCTTGATTATTTAAACACACAAAAATCTGGGTATGCCACATCCTGTTGTCAAATCGCCATACATTTTCCTTACCCACCAGAACTTATTTCCTTAGAAATTACTTGGCTTAGTAAAAAAAATACACTGACTTAATTAGTATTTTCAATAAATAGTGTACCTTTAAATTTGGCCTGTTCTTAAGTTTAAAGGCAAAAACAATACCTTGTAAAGCACTCAGTATTTTATTGTTTGTACTACTGGATATAATTCTATAGTTCAAAAATTAATTTTATTTTTCTTTCTGGTTCTTCCATAGATAAAATAGTTTGAATATCCTTAAACTTGATTTTTTAAACCCTTTACAAAAGCAATAGAGAAAGCCTTTAAATGCTCCAACTCACATTTTATAAAATGATGATTTAATATTTCTTAGAAAATTCATTCCAAAGGGACAAAGTACAAATAATATTTTATCCTTGAGAATAGTTTTTCTGTCACTAAGATTCCTGATACACATCTCAGTGAGAACATAATTTTCTAAGAACCCCCTTTTTCCTTCTTCCTTGTTTCATTTTTTTTTGTTGGCTACTTTGTTTCATGATGTACTTCATAAATAGTCTTAGATAAAAATGCCCTGTGGGTGACATTGTGTTTTAATTAAACTGCCCTCTGCTGAGATGGGGTGGACTGGCTGATTAGCTGATGTCACTGAGAAGGATCATATCTAGAAGTTGCCTGGGGTCTCAGTGAAGGCAAACACTTTAACTGGCCATTTCAACACTCCATGAAGAAAGCTTTCCAGTAAGTACAGTGTGTTGCCAATGGTCCTTCAGTAGTAACTTTATCTCAGTTTCTTCGAGACAGAAAGCAGCACTGTTTTCCTCTTCCCTAGAGCCCAGAGTAAACATAAATATACCGTTAAGTGTCCTTCAACGGTATTAGAAGCCTGCCAACTATCAGGGTCTAAACTCCACCTGAACAGCTTATTCTAAAGAAGCTGTCACGAAAATGTTTCTTTCCCTTTGTAAATGTTTAAAGTGGGTCAATCAAGCTTATTTGAATTCTACAAAGCAGTAAGAATCTTTCACAGAAAGCATGCCATCTGCAGAAGAAAGGAAAGGAAACGCAAGGCTGGGGTAGCCCTTCCCCATCCAAAAGAATGTAGGTGTGGAGAATTAAAGACACTACCTGAAAAACTAGAGGAAGCAAAGCCTTAAATTGTAAGGACGCATTGTATAATGTGTTCTATTTTACTGCAAAAAAAAGTGTTGCCTAAGTCAGAAAATAGTGTAAACTACTCTTCAGTAGAAACTGGTTTGACTTGTATTTGTGACACATGAAAGCTGCTGCGGGAAATGTAGCTCTTACATTTCAAACAACTTTGGAGAAACCCAGAAAAGCATTAACTTAAAGAGGAAAATTAGCTATAGCCATAAGGATCATTTGTCTAAACAACAAAGTATTTATCATGACATTTTCTGTGACGAAAAAAATTAAAAGCAACCGGGTTTTTCTACATGTAAACAGCTTGAAGACTAGTTTTAGGAAAAGCCACTCTCCCTGTTGTGAAGCAAGTGTAGCATATTTTTTTTCCTCTTTCTTAATCTTTCTACAGGCCATCAATCATGAAATTTCCCCGGTATGTTGCAGGAGCAGGGTGAAATCTGAAGCTCCTGATCTACCAATGAAAGGGTGTTCATACCTGCACATTTTAATAAGTCATCTAGACACAGCCAAAATGAAATCCAAACTTCATTTTTTTCTTAACCTCATCTGTGAGTAGAGCTGACATCAGAGTGTTTTGGCTGGATTTATTACACCTTTCAAAGGAGGCATCTGCATATTGTGCACAAGAGGAAGTTATTTAAAAATAAGGGCACTTTTAAAGCAGCAGCGCTACGGTTAATTGCACAGATCGTTAGAGAGCGTGCTTTTATTTATTTGCTAATTTTCTTATATTTCAATGCTTTTGAAGTAATTATGATACTAACTAGTATACTTTCCCATTTATGTTTTCTGTTTAGATACTGTGGCACAATTACTATTATAAATATTTTAATCAAGATAATATTACTATCAGTTAATGTGATATCCTTTACAATATTGTCAGGTTGTTTTTAAAATGGGATGCTTATTTAAGAACTGTGCCATCAGGAATATTTTAATTAATTTCTTGAATCATTTTCTGCTACTGTGATCCAATGTTTCAAACTCTTTCTGTAATTTTCCATTAAAGATCTGATGGTATACTCATATTGTTTAGCTCAAGAGGCTGGTGTACATTTAAAATGGAGAATGGAATATTAGAACAGATTTAGTTGAAAGCAGCAAATAAAGTATATGCAGACACTGTTTTAGGCTCAGTGGTTACCATAGCGACTGTGACATGGTCCTTTACCTTAAAGAGATTGTGTAGTAGAAATGGAGAAGATGCATGAAAAAGTGAAGACCCGTGAGCTTGTGAGGAGTCAACAATGATCATGATACAAGTCAAGGGAAAGCCTTCTGAGCAAGGAGACACGAGAGAATAGCAATGAGTTGGTAAAGTCTAATATTTCATTAGTATAGGGATGCTGGTAGGGATTATGGTTCTGTGGACAAGACAAATTGAAGAGTATGGATTTTCCCCAGTGTTTGATTAAAAGAGAAAAACCTTAGAGCAGAAGACAATGTCATTTTTCATATTCTAGAATCAAAGTAAAGAGTTCCTTCCATTGAGGAAAAGCACGACGGGAGTAAGGGGAGGAGGGAGTGAGTTCAAAGCATGGTCTATAAGCAGCATCAAGAAGGAGCAGCATCGAAGCCCTTCCAATCTGCACAATTACTTTTTACAAATTCCCTTAACCGTCCATGAGTTTATTAAATGTCAAGAAACACTTGCCGATGTTGAAGAGGACTAGATGGTGAGAGACACTTGGAAAGTTAGTGAGGAGAAGAAGATGCCAAAGCACAAAGGGTGAAAGGTAGGGCTGAGGTCTCACAGACCTGTGACTGACGGCCGGCACACTCACCGTGAGCATAAGCACAATTTCAGGTGACCCGGATTTTACTCAAAGAGCATCACACAGCAAGCAAAAGCACACTGGAAAGCGGTGCAGCACAACAGGCCGGGAGTGAGAACATGGAGCACGTGACTATTTTAATTACAAGACAAGAAAGTAGGATGGCATTTCTTTGGGAAACTCAGGAGGAAAAGATGTCTTTACTGGTATGTCTATACACACCAGGAATAATGAGGAGAAAGATATGAAAGCCCCTATCGTACTTTCAGCTGCTAAAGTCATGACAAGGGATACGATTGTATTGAAAGAATATGTTGACGAGGCATTCAGAGTTCCTAAGAACTCCTGGGATGAAGGGAAAGAAGTCAGAGGTAGGAAGGACACCAGGAGCTGGGGAGCCTAGGGAAGTAAGTGTTTTAGGAGAGTGTGTTCAACAAATTCCAGTGCAGCAGGGTTCCAGGAAGATTTATGTCTATGGGATTTGGCAATCATTTTAGTTTGAAAGCAGGAATATTAATTTCTTAAGGAGACTCAAACTCACAGTCTCCTGTTAGATAGCTCACACTGCTTTTAGAAGTGCAATAGCAATCATTGTCGGGTCCAAGCCAAGAACCCCAGCGTATGCTGGTGATTTTACCAAGCATTTCATTTTCTCCCTGGCATTGAAAACTGTATCAGGTTTCAGTGGCGTTTCCTAAGATGCGTACCTGAAGGATCCAGGTTCAGTATAACATGGTACCCTCAGCCTGCCTTCAGGGGCAAGTCACACTCGAAAGGTTAATTTCTTGGAAGATTTGCTGGTAATACAGGATTAGCTGTGAGTACTGTGATCTTGCATATGGACTTAGGACTCAGGCAACTCTGAGGTCTAAAACCATTTAGTCCTTGGGTAGCCAGGTGGTTTTTTGACTTTTGTTTCGTCTCCTTTGCTTGTTTTGTATCAATGAATTTAATTTGTTCATCTGCAAAAACAGAACTAACGATGCATGTGAAGTTATTGATTTGTTTAAGTGAAACATAAGACATACAAATGTGCACAGAAAGTGCGTACGTAAACAGATGAATATTTGACATACCCTTGGGTCTGCTCGCGTGTTTCTTCCTGTATTTGTAGTCTCACCTGGTTTCTGTATATCAACGAATGGTATTGCTGCGTAACAAGTTCAAGGCTGCATCCCTTCCAAAACTGTACGATTTCACTTCTGTCATAACTCTTACAGAACCTAAGTACAAATTCAAACTGAAACTTCTTACTGAAAAATAAATTATTGTTTAGGTGATTGATTATTGGGGAAGCTACATGGTAGTTCACAAAGCTTCTCCATAGCAGGTCTTTATAGACAGACAGGAACATTTCAGCTTTACAGCCAGCTAGAAGAGCGATGGCCATTGAGCTGCTACGTATGTACCATAGTTAATATGGACGAATACTTTTTGGATACATTGACTCTAAGTTCTAATAAGGAGTTTGTGTGACTTTGCCCCTTCATATATTTTGCCAAATAATATGGGCTTGAAATTTATACTGACTTTGCTCTTCACTTGAAAAAATACATTTTTATTTTTATTTTTGTGTATGTTGAGTGTGGCTTTTGTGATGGCTTTGGAGGCCAGAGGTGTTGCATTTCTCTAGAGCTGGACTTAAGGGTTTTTGTGAGTCACCTCCAAGCCCGACGAGTATTTTACAGCAATGGACAGAACGAAAGATATTTAAAAAAATAAAAATAAACTACACATGCAGATTGGAATGAGAACAATTAAATTATCCCCCTACTTGACACAATTACTATTAGATTGGTGGAACATGAAATCCATTACAACTTCATGTAAGGACCGATTTTTACTTATTAATTGATGTCTTGAGTATTTCTCATTGGCTATTGTCTCCTAAGCACTAAGGAGGACACAGTCTCCAATGAAGGACACTTAAGCTGTGATATCGGGGCACACAGACCATCTTCTTCCCGTGTCCAGGGATAGTAAATGTGAGATGGACAGGAAGTTAACTGCCGCAGTTTTCAACCATGATGCAGAACAAATCAAACAAATCTACCCCAGAGTTAGCCTCGTTCTGCCGAGCTGCTCCCAAAAGTCAGTGGTTTGCAAAAGGTGAATTAATACTACAATGCTTTCGCCCTGACATCTACAAATGTCAGAGATAAACAAAATAGATTATGGTCTCCCATCGGAGCATCGGCAACCTGACCAAGTAGGGAAAAGTATGCAAGCAAGGAGAGAAGTAAATAAAACCGCACGGAGGTAGAATCCCGAGGGCACTGATGGAGCATGGGTGACATAAGTCACGTTGACAGCCTACTTGGACTAGGTCTGAACCAGGGGAATGCCTTTGCAAGCAACAGGCTTAAATCCCATGGGCTGTTGGTGAATGTTTAGTTGTATTTCTTGGTGTCTGGTGATAACCTGTCCATGCGTCCCAGGAAGATATTCATCACTGTGTATAAGCCTTTCCATAACTCCTTAACCGCTGTGTGTCGGAGAAGATAACTCCGTATACATTTGGAAATGGAGTGTCAGAACCATTCCTGCTGTTTTATTACTGCCAATTTCATTTCGTGATGATTTTTAAAAGTATGACTGTTTTGTACATAATTTTAGGTTTAGAGTAATTCTTATTAAAAAGACAATAATTTTTAACATAAGAAACTGATATTAATGCAATGCTATCTTTATTAACATGTTGAAAGTATTTTAAATTTACCTTTAAGAAGTTTAAACTTTTCAACTACTTGCTCTAAAAATACATTATTTTTGGCAGATGTTTATATATAAAAAATAGTCACATTTTCTAAAACATTAACACTTTATACAGAAACTCAAAATGTTTATATATACATACATATACATATACACATATATATACGGTTTTAAGTGATTTAATGAAAGTGTCTATTTGTATGCAGAGCTGCTAATTAATGTTTCTTTTAGACAGAAATTATATGTAAATGTCTACATATTGACACCTCCTTGCTATAATAAATCCTGTGTAAATAAATCTATTTAACCATATGTTAGGAAATCAATGCATATCATATTCTAAATTCCAAATAGAAAATAAATCAAAGTGTCCTGTATCCTGCTTTAAAAGTATTTAAAACACATTAAAATAATTCTCTTTACTCTGACAGCAGCAATTGAATAGCCAGGTCTTATAGCTCGCAAGATCTTGTCTCCACAGAATTTGCCCAGAGTCTTTGTGCAGAATTTCAAAATCTTCAAGGGACTTCAGAGACAACTTTTATAATCTTGCAGAATATGTTTAAGAATTGAACTTTTAAAAATGAAATTCAAATCACTAATAAATGTTGCAGCGATTTCACAATAAAATGTTATTCTTTGGTTTGAACGAAACCCAGCTTTTGATTTTGGAATAACTAAGTTTCAGCGCTAAAATAAAAATTATGTATTTTGAGCTCTTTATGTTGCTTACAACAACTCAGAATTTTTACCTCATCATTGATTTCTCTCATAAGCTAGACTTTCAAGAAATTTGAAGGATTCTCTCATAGTCACAGAAGAAAGGGGGGGGAGGAGGGAGGGAGGGAGAAAACAAACAAACAAACAAAGGAACGAAGTAAGAAGAAAGAAAACTAATTGAGGCAATAGCTAACATTATTAATACTTTAATTATCAATGATAAAAATGTGGAAAATGGGCTCCTGTTGTTCTTGCTAATATCACCATTTGGTTTTAGAACAGGAACAAGGGTTGTATTCACGGCCTAGGAAAGATGTTGCAATGTCAGACGAAACATAAGCAGACCTGTTCAGCTCTTCTTCCTCAACTTGTCTATCAAGAAGCATGATCTGAAAACTGGAAGGTTAGAACAAACATCGTTAGGAGAGAATTGAATTCCCGAACAGATGAGAAGATAGTAGAAAGCACCTCACACCTCAAATGAGTTCAAGTCTCCTTATGAATAATATCCAAAGGTGCTGAAAGAATTTACAGAGGAGATGATGAAAACAGTCAGTAAATTTTAAGAAATCAAGGACAGCAGTAGAGGTGCCAAGAGACTGGGGATGCAAGTGTCCGATGCTCTGAAATGAGAAAAGGCCAATTGCGTCAATTGCATGCAAGGACACTTGTCAACTCCCAGGCACATTCAAGATTCTGTTATCAGGTAGACAACACACGCATAAATGGGGAAAACACAATAATTAGTGGTAATCTTTATGGTTAATCTAAAAGCAAATGATGCCGAACTAACCTTTTTTATTTTTGTCACTGATCAATAATGACTTGGCTGTCAGAAGTTATGACATAAAGAAAACCAGTGTGGCATCTTAGATGATACATTTGTTTGTAGTTCAAAATAAATGAAAATTATGCATAGTTTTAACTGCTAGTATAGTACGTCCAGTATTATCTAATTGTATAAAAACTATTACAGAGTAACAACACTATTAGGGAGGTCTATTAATTTCAAGGAAAATACTATTAGCACTTCATATACAACTGATGAAAACCTACCAGGGCACCTGCTTTCGATCGTGGTTGTGGCAGAGGGGTAGATAGGAGAAATGGAATTCTGATGCTAAGCTGTAGACTGCCTAAGGATGACCCAGCATGGTCCTCAAAGTTACATCAATTTGAAAGATTTAGATTAGACCTAGTAGACTGACTGCTTATCTTCAAGAAGTAAGAAATGCCTAGTATGTTCTGAAAGGTCAGAGGCGCAGTTAGAAACAAATGGCAGATGTAGTAGTAAGTCAGAGGAGAGAGGTTTCGTCAGTTACAAGTAGCAAACAAAGGATGTGCTTAAAGTATCCATCCTGCCACTGGACTGTTGGAACTGTTCAAGTTGAAACAGAAGAGAAAATAGAGATTTCAACACTACTTCAAAAAAGTCAAAGTTTATATTCCTTTCAATTCTGATTATTTGAAAATAAATATTTCTAACAACTATTTAGTATGCTTAAGATACCAAAAGAAAAGTAAAAGAAGAAAAAGAGAAAGGAACGAATCACCCTGACCAGATTATTTTCAAAATGTACAATATAGAAAATAAATTTCATTCAGGGTAGAAACACATTCCAGAGGACTTTCTATGGGATGTCTTAGAAATGTTTCACTTTTTCTTTCTTCTGTTTTATGGCTATATTTCTGTAATCTCAATAGAGTATTAAATGATAGATGATAACTAGATATAGAGATAGATGATAGAAGATAGGTGATTGATAGATGATAGATAGAAGAGAGAACTCTTTATTTGATTTGTTATTATAAAAGCAGTATGTTCAAATATTATATTTATGGAACTTGGTGTCATTCTCCTTTTCCTGACCTAAATGTAGATTGCAAGATTCAGATATAATCAATGGGTAGTAGATTTTTAAAGTCCTTTGGTAAAAATAAAATTACTCAGCAAGTGAAGTGTTTTGCTCAACTGAAAGCAGGCTGTGCTGTACACACTTCCTGGCTATACATACCCATGATTCCTGTAAAGACGAAGAGTATACCTGTGTTTACTCTCGGTTTTCATGAGTCTGTCAAGAGCTGACTGTGTAGGACGACACAGATTGACAAGTGAACATCTATAATATTTGTGGGTCTAAAATTCTGATACTTATTTCAAATAAATATGAACTTTTAAAGTGTGTTTTCTAATCCATGAAAATTGGAGAGAAGGGGTGAGGAGAGGAGGAGGAAAAAAATGAGAGGAGGAGGAGGAGGAAAAAAATGAGAGGAGGAGGAGGAAAAAAATGAGAGGAGGAGGAGGAGGAAAAAAATGAGAGGAGGAGGAGGAGGAGGAGGAGGAGGAGGAGGAAGAGAAGGCAAATCTAAAGCAGGTCACATCTTTAGAATACGAATGATTTAGTGAATTTCACAGTTTATTTCACAGAGAGTATTGAGTTTGAAATACAGAAGAAAGAATCTCCAATTCAAAACATATAAAGAAAAATTGCACAAAAATTGATTTTGTTACGCATTTAAAATCATGAGCATTACATCACAATTTTAAAAGAAACTTGTATGTATTTTATACAGACCGACATAATAATCAAGGAATATTTCTGAACATCTACAAAATAATGAGACTTAACCAACATGTCTTTATACTCACTATTTATATTTAAATGCTTGCTAAATCTGCAGAGAGGAGATCCAATCACCGTGATGGTGTGTATGGGTGATTACCCTATAGACAAAAGTTGTTATGTAAAGCTACAGTTCCCAAAATAGAACACAGTCCGTAGTTCAGCAAACTGTGAATATAATGTAGCCATTGCAGATGTATTTTGGACATACCAGAGGCTAACTCATGGCTCTCTCACTCATTGCAATAAAAAACTTATACGGAAAAATACATTCATGTACACTTTTATTTTACATATTATTTGTTTTAAAACAAATATAAATTTATGCTCAGAGTTGTAAGGCCCAAAATCAAAATCTGTCTTAGAGGATTAAATTCAAGGACTTGGCAGTCAGCAGAGAGATTCCATCCCTGTTTCCCAGCTTCAGGAGGCAGCTAGCACTTCTTGGCTGTGACTGAATCTGGTTTCTCCTTCTGCCCATATATTACTTTCTCCTCTCACTGACCTTGTAAGGCTCTGTGATTACACAAAGTCAACTGAGATAATCCAGGATAATGGTATCGAAAGATCCTTGATTCAATCACAAGTACAAATACTCTGCTATAGAACATTCACAGATTCCAGAGATGAGACCATAGACATTTTCAGGGTATCATCATTTAGTCTAATACACTATTTTAAAACTTAAAAGTTTGTATGTGTCTGAAGGTGGGTATATGCATGTGAATACGGGTGGCCCACGAAGGCCAGAGATGTCAAATCATCCTGGAAATGGAGTTAGAGGGTACCACAAGTTATCTGACATGGATGCTTCAAAGCAAATTGAGTGTTTTGAAAGAGGTATACTTTCTCCTTTTTCTTTAATTGAAAATAAGTGTTTTTCACCCATAATATATCCAGATTATGATTTCCCCTCTCTCTATTCCTCTCAATTCCTCCCCACCTTCCCTCCCATCTGAATACACCCTCTTTCTGTCTCTCACTACAAAACAAGCAAGCTTTTGTGTGATAGTAGGAATATAAAATATAAGAAAATAAAATATAAGATATAACAAAACCCAACACATCGGACTTGAACTTAAACTGAAAGCCAAAGAGAAGGCAAAAAAAAAAAAAAAAAATAGAGACCTAGTTCTTTACATACTCAAGAATGGCATAAAAATACTAAATTGAAAGCCATATTGTGTATGCAAAGGACCTGGATTAAAAAATGAAAAAGGAAATGATTATATGAATAAAAAATAGCATTAATTCTTTTAAAGAGCCCTGACATGGTATTATGCAACAAGGAATCTCCAACGATACCATCAAGTTAATTTTCTGTTGGCTCTCCACTGCTGGGCATGGAACCCACTCTTATGGAACCCACTCTTTCTCCAGTGAGGCTGTACAGAAGGAAACCAAATTTTCATTTGCAAGTGGTTATCAATTGGAGAGAGCTTCTGAGTTAGGGATGGGAACTTGGGTTTTCTTCATTCACCTCTAGGCAAAGGACCCCAACCGGTACAAGGGCCAAGCAGGTTCTGTGGAAGTGAGATTTATTCATTTTTTCTTTAAGAACTTCTTATATACTATTCATAAAGATGATTTTAAGGTCTTTGTCTTGTCTTTCAGCTATGTTGAAATACTTAGGGGTCTATGTGGTAGGGTTGCTGGGCTTTAGTGGTGACATATTGTTCTGATTACTATTAATCTATAATAATAGTGTGTTTTTAATAGTAATCAGTACAAATAGTGTTTCTAGAATCTATGTATCTGGATTTGGAAAGATTTTAATGTTAGATGCTAATATCTGGCTTTGTCACTGTGGGTAGATATGATTGATTCTCGGGAGAATGTGATGACTGGGTGTTGTCTGTAAGCAAATTCTTCTTGGATCTTGATATGTGAGTAAAATGTGTTCATAAGTATCGAGAGCTGACACTTATAAATGGAGATGGGCTAGGATTGGGGTACTGAGTGTGTCCACAGTAAAAAGGAAAATGTGGTGCTCTATTAGTATCTGTTGGTCTTCTGGGAATGAGAGCAGAGAGTGAAGGGAGGCCTCCACAACATATAGTCTGCTACAGAGCTGGGAATTGACCTGGAACTGAGGGATGACTACAGAGGAGAGGAGAAAAAGTGAAGATCTGAAGCTGGCCTACCTTCTTAGGGGGCCAACTTGCTTCCTGGCAGGCTTTCCCAGAGAAAGACTGCAGGAGTTGGAGTCTAGAAAAACAGGATGCAGGTTGGAGGAGAAGATCTGAGTGACAGAAGATGACAGAGGAAGAGGGTGGGCAAAGGCAGGGAGGGGTCTGTCACAGACCTAGAGGTGAGACTGAAGTATGGAGTAGGAGACAAGGAGGGAAAATGAATATCTAGCAGGTAAGCTAGCCTACCTGCTTCCCTGGAAAGAGTAGCTGGAGGGTTCCTAAAGAGTGCCTGTTGGAGTTGGTGGCTATAAAAAAGCAATGAGGTATGGTGGTGATCGTGGTGGTAGTGTTTAGAGAAGATCTTTGTGATCCGCTGAAGATGAGGGAGGGGAGGCTGCAACAGGTGGTCTATTATCGAGTTGGAGGTGCAACTTTGGGGTGGGGTGTTGTATTTGGAGGAGTAGAAGGAGAGGTAAAGATCTGCAATTAGTTGATCTGCTGTTGGGAGTGGCCTGTAGCTTCCCAGGGAATGCGTGCTGGAGTTGGAAGCTAGGGTAAGGCAATGAGTTGGGTGAAGGTAGTTTGCTGGGGAATATATGTGTGATCCAGTGGAGAGTGTGGCTGTAGGGGACGGGAGGCTGAGGCAAGTTGTCTGCTACAGCGCTGGGGCTATGACTGGGGGATTGTGTTTGGAAGGGTGGAGGGAGAGGTGAAGATGTATTCTTGGGCTAGCCTGATCATAGGTATTATTCTTGAATGTCATACGGAGACTACATAGGTTTTCACAGTATTTAGCAAATGAGAAGAACGACTGTATAAATAGCTCTGTGACTCAATTATTTAAGTGTAGGCCTCTGATATGGCTCAGCAGGGAAAGGCGTTTGCTTCCAAGCCTAGTGATTTGAGTTTGATCTGTAGGAGACAAAGTGGAAGAAGAGAATCAATTCCCTTCAAGTCATTAGCTGACCTCAACAAAAGGACCATGGCTCATGCTTCTACCCCAAGAAATAATGAGATCTGATCTGAAGGCTTAGATAATGCTCTAGTAACATTTGTGAACTTGTTCTTAAAAATATATAGAGAGTATTGCTCAAAAGAATTTTAAAGGAGACAATACAGTAACATATTCATATTTCAATAAAATATTGAGAATTTTCTTCCAAGGTAGCCCTCACTGAGTTTATCTAGCCATAATACGTTAAAGAAAAGGTTGGCAAACCACAAAATTTCTAAGTTACAGTATATATTCTGTTGTTTGAATATATGTAAAGGGATTGCAAGTATATTTTCCTTTGGCTTCTTAAAAACTGAACAAGAGTATCTGTAGTAATTCAGTTTACAAATGGATCTCGGCATTATAATAAACTGTCACAAATAAGAAACTTGGACAGAATGTGCCTGAGTAAGTTGAATTGGCTATAAAAATATTACAAATCCAATAATAGCAAAACAAGAACTTCTAGGTGAAGTTGAAAATATCCTATTGTCTTATGAACTGAAGGTTACTTAGGAGTTGACACACACCATTGGCTCTCTTCCTTGGGTCATGACCCAGATTAAGACTTCTGAGCCTCTATAGAGGGTCCAGAAAGATTCTCATTGAAACATGTGTTCCCAACCCCCAACATAAACAAAGGATCACACAGGGGAAGGTGGTACATTTTTCTTCCCTTACCCACACCTCAGTGCAACTATCAAAGAGGTTTCTGAGGAGCCTGTTGTTAGAGTCTGGCAATAAAGCTGAGGATACAAGTATAGCATGAATCCCTCCCTGCACAGCAGTGGCCTGCCTCTACAGCCCTCATGAAGAACATGCAGCCAGGAAACCAGAGGCTCATGACAATATTTTATTATAATGATCCTTGTCAGTTATAATTTTCAACAAAACAAATAGGTAACATTCTTTTAGTTTGACCAGTATGACATATTGACAAACTCATGGTATCTTTGACATAAAATTAAATAAAGTAATACATGAAAAAATCAATAATGAGCAATTGATTCATAAAAAAAATACTAGTCTAAATAGGTCATAGTGATCTTCCTCTGTTCAGTCCCCACCTTCTGAGGCCTAACTCGGGACATTTCAAATGATTTTGGTTTATAAAATTGAGAGTTAAGAGCAACTTAAATAGTGATGAATCTCCCAGAATACACTGGGGGGAAAATTGGGCATCATATAAGATCTAGAGAAAAACTTTTGCAAACAGATTAGTGGGCAAGGGAATCCAACGTTTAGTAGGAATAATAATGCAACCATTTTTTTAAAAAATTGCACAATATCGGGAGCTATTCACAATGTGTAAGACATAAGATTGAGAAGATTTTATAAATGACCAAGAAATCATTGTTTTGCATAAGATAAAGTTTAAGCTACTTGGTTTAAACTTAGTACTGCTTTTGTGCAAAGTTTTCAACAAAAGAATCAAATTAAAGGTATTTCTCTAATGTCTCAGGTTTCTATTATAACTATGTTAAAAGGAGAAAGAATGTTGATATTATAATTGTAAGCTCTGTGGTTTTCACTTTGTATACATTAGTACTCTAGCATATAGAACACCTGTAATCAGAGTTGTGCTGTTCAATATCTTTTTCCTAGAATGGTGAAAACTTTCACCATACTGAATGAACTTGTTACATTTTCAGTGTGTTAAGGAAATATAACAAGTTTCAAAGATCAAAAAGACTGTACATGATGGTTAAGTGTTTCTGTGATGGTGGTGGTGGTGGTGGTAGTGGCGGTGGTGGTGATGGTGGTGGTGGTGGTGGTGGCAGTGGTGGTGGTGGTGGTGGTAGTGGCAGTGGTGGTGGTGGTGGTAGTGGTGGTGGTGGTGATGATGATGATGATGGTTGTATGGCCTATACAAGGGCATTTGGGATGTATATATTATGAGTCACAACGTTGGAACAGCTGTTTGATTGCTACTTGTGAGAATAGAGTTGAAATAGTCTGAGTATGGATGATCTCACCTGCTTTTATAAAACTGAACAGAACATAGGCAGTTAATTGGATGATATATTTCCAAGGGAAATATATATTTAAATAACTAATCTCTTAGTTATAGTATATATCATGTTCTTGTATATAAACTCCAGATAAGATTTTTGTGTCCAATGGTATTATCTTTAGTATGATGACCTCACTCCTTGATCATGACATATATGTAAGTGTGTATTATTTTTATTACTATTTTAACTTGAATTGCATTAATCTCTTTATTTTCTTGGTGGATCCTTTCACTATGTTGTTATCTTTCATCATTAATAGTTTGTCATTAATTTCTTCTACCATTTTTCTTCTCCTAAGAATGAGCAAAAGTAATGAGTTAGAACATTGTCCTGTATTATGAAGTCCAATGCTACTCAAAACTATGAGTCAGAAGTTTATAATCCACTTTGATTCAAGACAAATACCTAAAAGGCTGAATGACTATACATGACTAAGTAATAAGAGATGCCAAGAAGCTCCTTTTGCTCATTACCAAATGGACCACATGAATCAATGATTTTTCAGATTCAAACTCAGTCTATCATACTGTATTGACCTAGACAGTAAGTATTGTGTTAATGAAAGGGAATTTTCCAAAGTCATACAAATAAAAAGGTCTAATTGTTATATGTTAAACACTAGAAAGCTATAGGACAAGCCACAGGAAGTGCTGTGTTTTGATTTGAATGTTTGGAAAAAAAAGAATTCATGAGAAGTTTCTAGAACAAAGAGTGTGAGAATTTGGGGACAAATTTAAAGAAAGATTGAATTCTAGATCATAACATGAAACTTCATTCTGAATGTCGAATAATGCAAATATCATGTCACATTTGATTTATTGAATCTGGAACATTGATGTATTATGAAATTCATGTCAACAGAAGACTATTCTTTGGCTTTCTGATAAGAGTGTGTGTGTGTGAGTGTGTGTGTGAGTGCGTGTGTGTGTGCATGTGTGTGTATATGAGTGCGTATGAGTGTGTGTGTGTGTTTGTGTCTGTGTTTCTGTGCGTGTGTGTGTATGAGTGTGTATGAGTGTGTGTGTGTTTGTGTCTGTGTTTCTGTGTGTGTGTGTGTGTGTGTGTGTGTGTGTGTGTGTATGTGTGTGTACATGTGTACCAGAGGAGAATTATTTCTGGTGTCCTGCTGTATTACTCTTGCCCTTATATCTTTGAGACAGGATCTCTCCTTGGACTTGGAAGTCTTGTTTGCTTGCTTGCTTGTTTGTTTTGCTCTCTGGTTGGCCAGGAATCATCTAGAATTCCTGTCTGTCTTCACCCTTTGCCATCACTGGGGAGTAAAGATGCACATGCTATTGCTTGATTTTATGTAGATTCTGGGGATATAAACTCAGGCCTTCAGATTTGTGCATCAACCAACTCAGCTATCTTTCTAGCACAGATCTGGGACAAGCATTCAAGAGTATATGCATACACATATATAAACACATACATATACATGATGGGTATATGGGCACAGAATTCAGCTAGTTCATTATCATCTCTGAGTTAAGTATTATAGAGTCATTGATGTGTTCTATAAGAACTACTAAAACATTTTAAATGTATTTCTTACATGTATTAGTCAGGGTTTCTCTTATTCTACTGTAACAAAACTTCATGAACAAAAGCACATTGGAAATGGAAGGGTTTATTTCAGCTTACACTGAGTTCACACTCCATCACTGATGCTAATCAGGACAGGGATACAAGGCAGAAATCTGGAGACAGAAACTGAAGCAGAGGCCATGGAGCTGTGCACTGGCTTGCCCCACCTGCCTTACTTAGCCTGATTTCTTATCCAAGCCAAGACCACCAGACTACTAATCCATAGTAAAGTTGATCTGCCCACATCTTTCATCAATCAAGAAAATGTACCACAAGCTTGTACACATGCAAATTTGGTGCAGGTATTTTCTCAGTGGAGGTCCCTTCTTCCCTAGTGACTCTAGCTTTATCAAGTTGAAATGAAACTAGTCATTAAATTAAATAAATACATAGTGTGAATTGCACAAAACATCATAATGGAGCAAACCTATTAGACATGAAAGAGGAGACATTAAGGTGGATAGAGAAAGAAAAAATATCAGGAAAACTAATAATATGAGAAAGAAAATAATAAGAAGAATAGATGATACATTGCATACACAAGCTATATTTGAGAATGTACCAAAGATGAATACAGTCTTAAGATTGGGTGTCTGAAAGTCTATGCTAATTAAAAATGTGCCTTGTCATTGAATACATTGTCTGGTCAGCTTCATAGAGCTGGGATGTGTGGGAAACAGGTCAATGAGCCAAATGGACAGTCCATCCTAGGTACTATCTCATGTCAGAGGAAGATGTAGAGAATAATTCACTTGGCACACTTGAAGAAATCAAAAAGAATATGCAAATTAATGTAAAGGACTCATTGTGATCATTTATAATAATTAGCTAGTGAATTTTAAGGTATATGTGTGATCTATGTAATTTTGAATAATAAAAAAATGCATTACTTTTTTTCTTGCCCAAAATATATTATGAGGTATGAAATTGGAAGATCCTGAAATACCAAAATAACTAGGTATTTAATTATAAATAATAGAGAAATGAGAGGTCTGTGGAAATTTCTAAGTTAAAAGAAGAAAATTCAGTGGACCTTTGTCTAGAAATGATGTGACAGAAATATTTGAAAGTAAAGTCTTTCATTATTAGAAAATTTCATTCTTTCAAATGCTGCTTTATGATCAGTAAGAGTTTTCACCAAAGCTATGACCCTTGTGGGGACATTTAACGTTTTAGACACCCAAATATGTGTTAGAAAGGGCTATACTAAATATAGGCTAAGTAATTTACTAAAAGAGTGTTAAAATCAAATTCCTTACTAGAGTTAAGAATTATAATACATTGGGCCCCATATTCACTATTTCTCTCAAGAAACCAGTAGTACAAAAGAACAAATTATTAAGTAGTAGAATTATTTCCTTAGTGGAATTATTTATAAATCTCTGTAGCACATCTCTGGGATCATTTCAAATTTATCTGATTTGTATGAGTTTGTCTTTAGAAGCAATTTTCAAGAAAATTATGCATTAATTCATATTATGCCTTAATTTTTTCCAACTTTTTGAAGAGAACGGTTTTGGCATAGAGATATGCTAAGCATGGCTTAAGAGTTAAATGAGAAAAGAGATCACACTTGAGGGTATCTTGAACTGGTATCAGCATTCTAGTCTCAAAATGGATGCTCATAGGAGCTAGATTCCAAAAAGTTTCTGAATCGTCCAGGTATGTGAACTTGAGAATATTACTGTGTCTGGATTTCTGATTGCTTGATATAAAATGAAGAACTTAAAATTGATGCTCTCTCACACAACTTCAGGCTACAAAGTTCTGTTACATGAGACCTATGGTGTTAGGTAATGAAGGAGGTTCAAGAGAAACTCATACACTTTGGTTTTGAGCCTCAATACCACAAGAAGGTCTGGGGCTCCTGAATGACTGCTTCTTTATGCTGCTACATTCCTGCACAGTCTGTCATACATAGGAGGAAAATGTGAGCAGAATAGTAAATGTCAAGTTGATTATAGATCCCGTCAACCCTGGAGGATCAAGGTTAGTTGCTTCAGAAGGTATGAAATTATAGAGCCCTACCCATTTCCTCCAAGTCTCTTCAAAACACTTCTGTTCCCATGGTCACTTTAATGTTGTGCTGGCAAAGATATAATCAGTCCCTTATTCTAGAGATGATTTGGGCAATACAAGTCAGAGGCCAGAATGTTTATGTCCCTATGTCTCAGTGATCCTTTTTGTCTGGGAAATTTTATAGATATGAGCAGTTTTTAAGTATCCATGATAGCAGGGGTTGTTATGGAAAAGAGTTGTGGGTAATCTCAAAGTTAAGAGGCGAGTCCTCCAAGAAGGCCTTAAGAAAAAAGGCAAACCTCTATTGAGATGGAACTGGGAATACAAGCATTGGTTATGCAAACCTGATGATTTAAGTTTGATCCCAACAACCCCTTTAGAACCTGTTCAGCTTCAATCCCATCCTTTCTGTGGTAGAGACTGGAGAATCTCGCACAAGCTCAAGCTCAAGGCTCAGCTACCCTAGAGCATGCAGTAGGGAAACACAAGAGGCATTTCTTCACAAATAGGTTGGACGGAGAAAATGGATTCCAGGAAAACTGTCCTCTGGCCTATACACAGGAGCTGTGACCAGTACATACCACACAGCACACACACACACACACACACACACACACACACACACACACACACACACACACAACGTAAGAAGAATAAAATGATATTCATGACAGATTATCAATTATTAAAAAGCAGCTGGGGAAGACAGGGATAATATAGCAGTCATGCAAAATTGCATTCACATATTTCAATGAGCACAAATGCCTGATGAGATTTCGCACTTTTGATTTATTTATATGTTTTCAATTTTAAACTGGTGACTTTTGTAGAGCAATTAAATGTTTAAAATGTATTGCTTAAAATTTTGAAACCAATAAATTGATAAGGAATAGTTGCGGAGGTTGGGGATAAGCTCAGTTGGTAGAATGCTTGCCTGGCGTGCATGATCCCTGAGGTATGGTCCTCAGTACTGCTTACACTGAGTGTGGCAGTGCACTGTTAAGTGAAGCACTCAGGAAGTAAAGACACACTGATCAGAAGAAGTTCATCATTCACAGCTACAGAACGAGTTCTAGACCAGCCTGGGATGTGTAAGACCTTGTTTTAAAAATGTTTCAGAAAGAATAACTATGTTGCTTAAGTTTAAATTGGGCATAGAATACCTGGGCATTTGCAATGATAGTCGGATAAATTCCTTTGGAATCATATTACACTAGCTTTTCAAAAGATAGTTACCTTTACCATTATGAAATATGATGTCTGAAATTGTCCTAAACTACTTGTTGCATTTGAGGGTAGATAACTTTTCTGTCTTTGCAATTTTTTTCTTTCTTTGTTTTTCAAATAAGATTGATCCTTGTTGGTTTCATTGCCCAGGCTACCTGGGGCCCATACTCCTCTTGCCTCTCCTCTTCAGTTCTGGCAAAGGGGTCCCACAATGCCTATCGTTAAAATGTCCTTAAATTAGTGTAAATTACTCTTTCTAGGACAACTTGCAGAGTTTTTTCTTAGCCTCTCCAGCATCTGAAGCTAATCTTCATTTTATAGAACTATATAAGGGGCAGAGATGATGCCCTTAGAAAAGTAACCATGTGAGATAAGAACATTGTTAACATCCTTTACATTGAGATCTACATCAGACACTAACAAGAGGCTATTAGTGTTAGAGAAGAAGCAACAATCTTATTCCTCCTTTCTGCTACAGAAATGGTTTTGGCTGCCCTGGAGCAGACTTCTAAGGACAGCAGTAATCAATATTCAAATATCATATCTCGTCCTCCAGGGCAGAACTGGCTGGTGGTTTTTCTTGGTGCAGTTAAGAAGAGACTGTTAGGGATGTTGCTTTGAGTTTATTTTCCTCTGTGAGCTACCATATACAGCTGTACTAGATTAACTTCCTTTCAGCTCACAACTAAAGGCCCTAACTGATCCAGTAGGGTTTCTTTGTTTCTACCATCAAAAGGATACTCACACTGGTATCTTTTTGTTTTCTCTAATACTATAGAGGAAGGACACAACACCACTATCTGTCAACAGGGAAAGTATGTGCTGTGGTTATCCTCTGTCATTTACTTAAGGACTTTCTTAGTATTAATTAGTATTGTATTTAATCTTCCTCATTTTCTTATTTTACATGTTCTTCCCCTTCTGCATATATGTGCTTATATACCTGCCAGTTCTCAAAAGGATGTTATATCCTCAGGAACCTTCTCAGTAAATCTAGCCCCCAGTTCCCCTTGCCCTAACAAGTATCCTAACAGAACCAGCTTTTGTCCATATCACGTCTTCACTTCTCGTTCTCAACTCTCTCCACAATGATGTGTATGCTAGTCCGTGGACACCTACCGAGACTCCACCGTCCCAACTCTGTGCAACTTAACTCAGGCCACTCCCCACCCCATCTCACCCTGCCTCATCAACTGTTTTCTATCCTTTTGGATGGATCCATGCAGTGTTCTCTTTGGGACACTCTTCCTTTCTTCCTTGGTAGCTAACAAATTTTACCAGAAATTGGCAAAGCACTTCTCTACTTTGACAGTGCGCATATATACTGCAATCATCCTGTAAAGACCATGCTATCCTCCAAGGCTTGGAATTCCATCTGATTATGGTTGATTGATGTGTACATGTGTGCATATATAAACACAAGTCACGAGCACACGTACACAAATGTCATCTTTACTACGAGTGTGGACTTGGATTTCTAAAGTGACATCTCTCTTTCAGTGTCATATTTGCCCCACTAAAACCTGCATCTTCCCTTGATTTTTTTCATCCCGTTAAATGGTATTATTTTATATCCAAAATTTAGCCCACGGCAAACCATTCTCACTTTCTCGTTTTCTCTTATTTTACACATTCAGTTGGCCAGGAATACAAATAATTTGGAGAACAAATTATCTCCCATGATTTCTCACTATTCTTTACCTTGTACAATACTCCCCTCATCTCCTGTTCAGGTTTTTAAAATAACCATCCATACTTTACCCCCTGTCCCTGGATTTAATGACTTTTTCCTGTGATAATCTGAACTCTATGAGAAAAGGTTTGCTGTTGGTCTTCAATTTCTCATTCTCGTTGTAACATTTCATACAGACTAGGTGCTTAGTAAAAATTTTTGAATGAAAAATGTAGTCAATTGATTAGAGTAAGCGGCAGCTAGTTGAACACTAACTTTTTCTGGAAAGCTGAAGAAAACTCGGCAGATGGTGATATGAATTGGAATGAAATGCTTTATAAATAAAATTAAATTTCCCTTTATAATGGCTGCCAAGGAAAAATTGAATGGTGAAATCAAACATTCAGAGAAGGTGGACTGAGAGGTATATTCATGTTGATGGAATTGTACTTGACCACATTGGTCAGGTAAGTTGCTCTTGCCCCAAATATTCAGTATAAGGAACTCCAACTCACTGATGACCACATTTTAACAGAGTATGTATTTTTCTGCTAGGTACCACTATGGAGGCAGAAGTCAACTAAATAGACACAACCCTGTACTGATCAAGCTTATTTAATTTGAACTAGAAATAAATGGTAACACTTTCAGATTATCCTATAAATGAGATGCATATTTGAGGGAAATGAGAAAGACTATCATGGAGATATTCAGGGGAAGAGTCTTCTAGGCACAGGGAACAGCCTCTGCAAAACTGTAAGGATGGTCTGTGTGCTATATAGAAACACTGTCACACAGTGTAGTGTCTTGTTGAGAGGAAAATGGTGAGGAGAATTGAAAGTTAACAGAGAGATGCAGAAGAATCAAGGTGCAGTTGTTGGAGTTACAGTGGGGTCTTTGACTCAGTGTAGAAATGTACCAGAGGCCTTTCAGTGGAGACGTGCGACATGACCTGGCTTACATTAACAGGATCATGAAACACACTTCATAGAAGTTATCCTTTCAGGTACCTGGGAGATACCAGTGCAAGTAAAATGCAAAGTGGCAAAGTTGTTCCCGCCTGCTCTCCAGCTGTGTGCTTTGTAGCACGTTACTTAGATGACGTCAATATTTCGCTCAAACCATAAGAACCAAGGAACATTCAGTACATAAAATAAAATAAGATCGTTTACATACAAAGCAATAATTATATTTTCTTAGTTTAGAAAATTCTCTTCTAAAAATAACAAACAAGGCTGTCCTTATACAAGTTTCCTTATTTTTGCTATTATGATTGTTTATTATTATTATTATTATTATTATTATTATTATTATTATTATTATTATTATTTCAGTAACCGGTTGAACATGTTGTACCAATCCTAGGAGAAAGTTGGATGAAAAGAATCTTTCACTTTGAACATTCTGCATTACATTTGTACTACAGCAAGGCGATGTTCCTTTCTGCCTTCCTCCACGGTTTTATTTTTCATAAATAATAGACTGTGGAAAAGTTAGGAAATATATACTAGAAAGTCAAACTAATGTGACTTTTTTCTTTCTGAGTGTAATCAGTATTTCAGGTTGGACATGTCACTCCAAGGGGAGGTGTCCTTTTCTTTCATGCCTTATGCACTGATATTCAATGACCTTTTTATAATAGTGTGATTTGTTTATAGGTAAAAGTAGAACAGAGGCAGACAAATGCACATCAGATATGGTGAGTAAAAATGAAGTACACGATAGCTGGATATTTGATAACTGATTTGAACCGACAACAAGAATACCAGCCAGGCCATTTGAGCCTATGTTTCCTTGGGCTCCTTATGCCGACCGATCGTCTTCTAGACTTTCATCTGCTATTCCATGTTTGAGGCTCATCACCATCGTTTATCTCCCTGGACTGTAAACCACAAGTCTAAACCCCATGACTGAACAGATTTGACTTTATGCCACATCATTTTACAACCATCAACAACTCCCTAAAGAATCTCAATTCTAACATGTGGCTTTCAATTAGTTGATCATCTTATTGGGATCTTTCAAATCAAGCCCCTTACCTAATGAAGTGGATTCTGAAGGATGTGGTAAAAGCAAAAGAGATGACCAAAAGTAATTACGATGACAATCCCCTTTTCTTAAAGGAGTAACAATAATATTTTGTGAACATATTTAATTTAGGACATAATTTAAACAGAAACAGGGTGCATGTCAGATAGACAGACAGACATATATATTGTTAGAATAAATGTCAAAGATGCTTCTGTTGTCCACAGCAGGTAGTGACATGGTCTTTAGATATGTTCATATCTTTGTGCACTAACTACAGGAGAATCAATTTGATGTTCAATAATATCAAACATCCCACATAGCCAAATCTTCTAAAATAATAGCTTTCAATCTACATAATATCATTTTTATAATGACTATGAAAAATATAATGGTTTCAATTTCTTATAATTGACTTTAAAATGAATACATACATATATATATATTAAAGTTCCATCATGATAGAGTTTGAATATCAGTATATATCAAATAATAATAAAACATTTTGTGTGTGTGTGTGTGTGTGTGTGTGTGTGTGTGTGTGTGTGTGTGTGTGTGTAGAATTCTTTTTCTTTTTGTGATAATTCTGCCCAGTAGCTAAGACTAGAGTTAAGTATCACCAGGCCTGGTTAATTTGACTGCTACTTGATATTGACCTTATAACCTTAAACCATATTAAAAGGAGTTTCTGGAGAATTGAAAAGTTATAATTGGCTTGGTGTTATTCAGGGGTTTCGGTAATATTGTTATGCTCCAAATCAGCCTCATTGTGCAACCTCTGCTTTGCCAATATTAACTCATTTTTTTCTGTACTTGTGAAATACCAAGCCACATGCGAGAGCTCCTATCTTATATTTTCAAAGGAATATGATTGCATACGAGATTCGAGATTCAAGTTTTCTTTGCAAATGATACCCAAGGTTCCCAAGTTTCTGATCTAGCAAGAATCTGAACCCAAGGCTCTTCTAGGCTCATCCAGTGCCGGATGCTTGTCTTTCTTGGAGCAAGTTATCCTTGGGTACTGAACATGAGAGCTGTGCTCTCTCTAGAGGGAAACCAATGAGTACTTCCAAGGAAGAGATGACAGACACAGCAGCTAGGAAATAGCACCTGCTGACCACAAGTAGACACACATGCTCACTAATACATTATATCGTTTGTGTCAAGTTACTCCAGAGCTACAACTCTGACTTTTACCACTGAAATAATGGCAAGTACAGTGAGATTCTGTCCCTTAGCCCATAGGTTTGCATTTGTGGTGTTAGTTATGATATTGTATAGGTATACTTCCTTTAAAAAATGGGAACAATGGAGATAAATAGTAGCTCATAAAATATTTATTAAGATTAAATGAAGACTGGAGATATATTTCCGAGTTTGAGTCCTTACTGCTCTTCCAGAGGACATGAGTCTGATCCCCATGACACCGGTGACTCCAGTTCCAGGATATCTGATTCCCGATCTGGTTTTAATATAGATGACCCCACTCAAGTTCACATATTCGTCTGCATTCACAGTGCCATAAAAATAAATAAATGAAAAAATATTAAGATTTAATTAATAGATGTGAAATATTAAGGACAAAGAAAGGCACAAAGTGATCTGTACGAATACTATTCTCCACCATTAATTTGGTTGTACCCTTGAACACTGCACTCATTACTTGATAAGGCCTGAGATTTACTTATTTTTACTTGTAAAATTGGAGGAGGAGTCCGTTCTGCAACATGAAGTGAACATTACATAATCCTGTTCTTTTATAGGCATTTGGATGATCTGTATCCTCTAAGATAGTTCTTCCCAGGGACACTTTGAAGCAAGAGTCCTGAAGCACAGCAGGAAGAAGCTAAATTTCACCATGACCTCGGTAGGAATTATGTAACTTTCCACTTTTGATATTCAGAATGTGAAAAAAAAGGAAAGACAGAAACCATTGCTAAATAGGTGTTTGAGAACTATGTACCTGCTAGAATTTCTTCTGGCTGAGTCGTAACATATATTGATAAGAAAGTAGAACGGGCCTCAGGTTTGGCCTTTGTGCTATCAGTGGAGTCTCATCAATGCATGACAAATCTTTCAGCAAGATTTTAATGGTAATTGTAAGTCATCTTATAGTTTTCTCCTACGCAGAACGTCCTATTAAAAGAGGCAAAGTTTCCTACCATCTTCATTACACTAACATCTTTATAATATATTCCATATAAAAATACATATTAATTTTTCAGATGTTTTTCCCTGGTTACATTATCTTCAATTTTTACTGTTGTAACCTAAACCTAGAATGGCATTTGTTCACATAAAGTGAGATGGCACTATGAAGTGACATATTGTTTCTTACTTCTGAATTTCATGCTAGGATTCTCTCAGATGGTGAAATCTAGCAATAAAAAGTTCATAGTATTCTAAAGCGGGCAGTTTCTTCTTCCTGTGCCTTTCCTGTGATTGAGAGAAATAACGATGAAATTTTGTTCAAATGTATTGTCACACTATTACAAAAACGTGATTATTTAGTAGGATATGGATAATTAAATGATTTTGCTTAATGAATATTTTTTAAAAAGCAGTTTAATCAGATTGGAAATAAATTAACCACGGAAGTTATGTATAGAGCAAAGGACTAGGAGAGGTCAGATACTTCTTCCCAGGAAAGGTAGATGGGTGTGGATGGATGGGGATAGGGTGGGAACACAGGATCAACTGGGAATGGGGAGCAAGAAGGGGGATTGCTGAGCCCAGCACTGCTCTGGTGGGGACAGAGTGATGTGGTTCCTGCCCTTGGCCAGGGCCATGGTGTGAGCCTCCACAAGTGTTCATGGCTGCTGAGAATTAGAAACACCACAAGTCCAGGAGTCAAGTGTGTGGCTATGTCATTGCACAATGCTAATTGCTGGGACCATCAGGGCAGCCCTTAAGGTTATGGGAAAGAGCTCTGCACACACACACACACACACACACACACACACACACACACACACACACACACACACACATACACATGATTTCTCAACTATGCAAATATATAAGGATGCTATATGAATTTTGATATCTTCATAAATCTAAAGGAACAAAGAAACCCTATAAGACAGCTTGTCAAAAAGATTCAAAAGCAGGCAAATTCCTGAGTTCAAGGCCAGGCTAGGACAGGAGGTTAGGCCTAGGTGTGGTAGAAATGGTAATTTCTGGACAGGATCCTACCAACTAGTCTATCTTCTGTGCTTAACAAAGGCAGAGAGATCTCTGATATCTTTTATAGTGTTCAGAAAAAAAAGTATGCTTGCTGTTTCTTAAGAATCAAAATGTTGGGCTCACCACAAGATGCTGATTCATAAGATAATGCAAAGGGAACATGAACTGATATGTAAATAAAAAAACTTGGCTTTTAGTCTGCATGAGATGAAGTAGCAAAAAGAGATAACAGTTCTTTAGAATTTTTTGTCTAACAAGAACAGAGCTTTCTGGAGATTTCTGGAGCGTGACGTAGTTCTTCAAGAATTTTTTCTAAACAGCATTTCTGACTTGGTCAGAAGACCCAATAATTTTTTTAGAGAAACTTTTTTGACTTTGTTCAGAAAAGCCATGAGCTATCCAGATAGCTTTAGAAATTTTACTATCAGAGAGAGCTGTCTCAACCAGAGAGTTGTTAGAATAGCAAGAACAAACTCTCTAGAGAAGAGCAGAACACACACACACACACACACACACACACACACACACACACACACACACACCCAGAGAGAGAGAGAGAGAGAGAGAGAGAGAGAGAGAGAGAGAGAGAGAGAGAGAGAGAGATCAGTCTGGAAAGCCATCTTAGCAGAACCTAGGTTGCTTGCTTGGATCTGCAATGTGACTTCGAATTTTTTTCACTGCTCCCAGACAGACACCTCAGAACCTCTCCATGTGGAGTCTTGTCCTCAACAGAGGCTGAGAGAGAGACTATGTGGAGAAATAGCTAAAACTGAGGGCCATTTGAGGGGTAGAATGGAAACACTACAGTAGAAGCTTCTTAAAGTACATGCATACATGAAAGAGATCTAAATGATATCACCAAATATTGGTGGGGGGTATAGAGTCCCAATTGGACATCTTTGGCCACCAAATGAAGCTTCCTGGTATCATGATTATTTTACATCTCTTTAAGTTGTTGGCCAAAAGTAACCCCCTGGAAACCCCCAAACAGCCCAGGCATTGCCAAGAGGCTGCCCTCCACAAACTGATGACTAGGCACCATTGCCAGAGACAACAGTGATACGCTTGTTGAACATGGGGAAGTCTATCTGGTGCTTGCAGAGAGAGTTCATCCTGTGGGCTAGTGTCCTTGTATAAGAAAGTACTCTGAATACCACTAAGGAAGAAACTTAACAGCAAGAAAGCCCCAAAACCTTTGATTCACAAATGGTATCCATCCATGGCTCAATGGTGGCACAAAGCCTACAGGAGTAACCAGCCGAGGTCAGATGTGACTGAAGGACTACTCCATGAGGTAAAATCTATACTTGTCACTGCTTTCATGACCGAGAACCTGAGACTAGACAGCTCAGGGACCTGTTCACACTACTACTGCTGTAAAATTAAAAAGTAGCAATGACATGACTCGTAATGACCCTCTGTTACACTCTGATCAGAGCATATCTCAGTCATCCTCCTGCAGCATATGGGAACAAAGAACTGAGGCTCACAGCCAGGCGGTATGCAAGGAATGGAAGACCTTGAGACACTGTTCTAGATAGACCGTCTCCATCCAATCCCTACCCTCAGAGTGTCAGGGTACCTTGCAAAAGAAGAGGCAGAGAGAGTGTAATTGCCAGAGCACATCAAACAAAACGAAACAAAACAAAGTCAGGGCCTATTAAAACAATAGGATGCATGCACTGTGAGCTCACAGACTGCGGCAGCCTGCATGGGTTTGGACTGGATGGGGTCCATTATTGTTTTCCAAGGGAGTGTCACTAGGGAAACAAACTACAAACTACTCTTAAGGGTAGGCTGCATACCTGGCAGTAGATGACCAGCAGAAAGCGAATTAATTTATCAGAATCTTTGGAGGTTCCTTGTTTAATAATGTCTTGTCAGTTGCTCTCCATCTCTCTCTTTCTGTCTTTAATCTATCTTACTTTTTATTTATATATATATATATATATATATATATATATATATATATACACATATATATTCAGTCTTACCCTACAGGTCCTTTGTGTGTATATTATATGGCTTCCTGTTTAGTGTTTTTAATGGGATTCTTGAATGTGGGAATGTGTGGATCTCTGTGTCTATATCTGCTTCTTGTGCTTTCTCTTTGAGTACTGTTCCTTTTCTATATTTGTTTTGTTCTATTTCTATGTGTTAGTTTTTTTGGTGTACCTTCTCACAACTTTATTTTATTATTATTCGTTAGAAGGCTGTTTGTTTTCTAACGAGAGCCGGAGAAGAAGTTGGTCTATGTGAGAAGGCAGGTGGGGAGACATTACAAGCATCATTGTAGTCAAGATACGTTGTTCTGTGAGGAAAAATGTCCTTTCCATAAAAGGGGGGAGCAGTTTAAGTATTCGGGGAATAAATTAATTAGTACTATCTGAAGCCTAAATCTAAGATGAACTATTATTACAGTTAATGAAGAGCTAATTAATTGATCATGTAGTAGTCCTCCTATGGTTATTGATATGCCTATTATGTGAAAGAAACAGGCATTCTCGGAAGGGGTGGAACATATAGGTAGACACCTCGGATATATTGCTAATATTCTCTAGTCAGTAGTTTATGAATTTCTGAAAGCTCAAGAAATTCCCCCTTATTCTCAGGAGTCTTACCTTGTTTATCTTGCTGACTTAATTAGCTGTGAACTATGAGTGTCCATGCGTCTCTCTCCAGACAGAGCTATCTCTAGAGTCTAGACTGGAGCAAATTGGAACAATTGCCCTGGGCTCTGCTCTGCTGGGGAAACCCAGCAGCTGCACTTGCTGTAGCGCATTTGTGGATGCTGGCTGTCGGGTGAGGAGGGGGATGAGAGTTAGTACAGCAAAAGGCAGTGTGCCGAAACCACAGTGGCATACCGCGCCATCAAAGTGGCATACCGCGTCATCCTCTACCTCTAACCTTTGCCCACCTGTGTAAGGGAAGTCACTCCTGTGCCCTAAATACTAAGGAATTTGCTTTTCAGATTGAAGCCACTTATCTTCAACATGAATTCATGCCCAACATTTATCATAGTCTAACATTGTATGTCAGACTATGTGGTTGCAATAAATGACTTAATATGTGATGGAGTAAAAGCATTCTTCCTTTCTAGGGTGTCCCCTTCAAAGACGTACACTCAGCCATAGGGTGTGAGTCCTCTCTCTCTCTCTCTCTCTCTCTCTCTCTCTCTCTCTCTCTCTCTCTCTCTCTCTCTCTCTCTCAGCATCCAACATCCAAGAGAGTTTCTTAAGTAGATCATAAAACCTATACTCTAGAAGCTAGGACAGATCATTTACAGCTCAAGTACCAAAGTGATACCTAGAATATAATAGTAGTTCAATGCACAGTTTGTTTGCTCTTTAAAATTACAAAGTCTAGGTCATATTCCAGGATGCAAAGCTGATGCTCTCACGTGCCTTTCTGAACCAATCAGGGTCCAGAAAGAAATTATATAGAATGCTCAGGGACAATTGAGGAGAGTTTTAAATAAAGAGTTACAGATGCATGACAGATTTAGGGGGCTCAGGAAAATGTAGTGAAATTTTCAAGACCAAGATACAGCTAGAAAGAACTGCAATGCTTACAACTTAGGGCTGTGAAGGTTGAAAGAAGGAACCAGAGACTGAGCACACAAATCCTCTCTCTTCTTTTGAAGCTGATGCAATGTTACCATTGGCTAATTCTAGCCCAACAACAAAGGATGATGGGATACCTCTGCCAGAGTGCTTCCTGAGTATGGCAGCGCAGAAACTGAGCGTGAAATGTTAACCATGTTTAAATCACTGTAGAGTTACTGTTGGATTGAGTTTTATACAGAAAATAATGATAAATATTTATCACCGGTTCTTTCAGCTAATAGTTTAGGTATACCACAGGTGAGCCAATATGAGGACTCAAAGAATTTTAAAATAATAGAAACCTTCACTGAGATGATTCTGCTCCCAGAACACACATGCACAGACACATACACCCAAGCCTGTGCTCCTGTGAACCCTTCTGTTGGATTCACCAGCTATTATAAAATGCAATGCCGGAGTCACAATGCAGATGTGAATGGATATTATTTGTTAAATATCAGAAACTATCAGTTTTATGTTGATTTAGCCGATGCAAAACTTAGCAGCTGTTGGTGGGGTAACTTCGCCTTGAACTGACTTCATATCATAATGACAAACAGCACAAGGAAATGACTGCTGTAAGTGGATGTCTGAGACACCGCTTATCTCTGGATCACATTCAAAACTTGCCTCGCACTCAGGCTTCCCAAACGATAAGCAACACCTTTCCCTATAAAAACCTTAAGATTTTGACTCCATTTACTAGACGCTTCTGGGCTTAGATGCCTGTGATTTAGTTAAAAGAATCATTCAATTCATTATTTTTAGAGCAACATGGAATTATGAACCCAAACTTAATGATAATGAAGACAATATTTCAGAGGAAGACAAACGTCTCCTCTGATTCGTTGCCAAAAATATGTTGCTGAGATGAAGACCACCCAGAAGCTTCAACTGACATGAGACATCAGCACATACGCATTAAAGAAAAAAGATCAGAAAGCAGAAAAGAAGGGAGGAAAAGAGAAGCGAGAGAAAGAATTACATGAATAGAATCAGTAACACAGAGGGCTTGAAACTTGGGTTCAATAGCCAGACATTGTTTCTAATGTCCAAGTTTGCTATAACAGATGTTAGGGGATACCTACGATTTCGTGTTCTCTTAACTAAAGGAATCTTACAGTTTAGCAAACTGTGGGGGGCAGTGGAACAATGAATGCCATCTTGCAAGTCCACAGGATTCATTCGGTAGCTGAAGCCAAAGTAGGCCTTTTCTGCCATGACTCACTGTACCCGAGATTTTCCAGAAAACTCGTTTTTCAAGGTAGACTCTGCGTTTGTATGGAAGGCGAACAGCGTATTCAGATGGAGAGCGCTTCCAAAACCTTTCCAAGGAAGGTGATGAAGTAGGTAGATGAGACGCACTGGACAACATCAGACGTATCTGAGGAATGACTCCGTCAACTGCAAGTTCTGGAGACAGACCTGTGTGGAAAAGAGGATGCAGAATGTGAGCAGAAAGACAGCTTGCCCAACATCTTAGGAAGGCTTGACAGCCCTAAGCCCTTGGGGGTTGTTTTAGTATTAGAGATTCGTAGCATTTTTCTCATGAGGGGATTGGAAACACAGAGGAAACGAACTTGCTTGCTAACTATAATAATGAAAAGATGGGAAAAACATTAGCATGCTCTAAAAAGCCAAACCCCTCAGTTTGGGACAGGTCCGTGCGGCTGAAATAAAGGCGGTAGCAGATATAAGAGCCTTTAGATGTGGGGGTCTTCGAGGGCAGGCTTCCTAAAATCCAGAGAGGCCCAATGTCTAAAGGGTTTGGTTGGAATGATGCAAACTGGGCTTGCCGCTTCCGTTCCTCCTTTCTCTTTGTCTCCTTCGAAAGCTTCTTCTTCTTTATTATTACGTTAGGTAGACCCAGTCTGGATTTCTAACGAAGAAGAATCCCACGTTATGATTTAGGCGCAGTCAGATGCAGAACTTGGTTATTTGCTAGCGAGAGGGAAGTGTGTGAAGTTTGGGGTAATGGATGACCGCTTAAGAGAGAATTGCAAAGGACGGTAATAGAAGAGAGGGTTGGATTACAGAAGACAGCACAGGTCACCTCCTTGTCATGGCCAGATGCAGCTCAGAGATAAATCTTGATTGTTTCCTACAGAGATGTTCTCTCTGGGTTGGCTGAAGTGGAGTTAATCTTGCTGTTCCTTTTACGGGTTTGGTTTGAATACAACATGCTAAATGATCTCATTTAATTCTTCCTTCACTCCAGTGTACAGTACTTGGTTGAACGTTCATAAATCCGAATGAATATTCGACGTCATTACTTTTACTCCAGAGCACACTAGTTAGCAATTTCATGTGTATGCACACATGTGTGTGTCTACACCTCAGAAATTTGTTTCCCCTTTTTAATTAAACAAAGCTCATGTTTGTTGGCTTTTTGTGTGGGTTTCAAGGCCCATCTGTTTTACTAGGCATTTGTCTGATACTGCAGAGGGGGGATTGGCAAGTGTAAGTTTGATTTTGAATACCAGTTACAGGCTATTTAAAGCTAAATTTCCCTTTAGTAAATTCACCTAGAGGTGCTTAGGGTTAGGTAGCTTAGCAAAGGATCCTAATTTGTGCAAAAGAGCATTCTGTTTTGAAAGATTGAAGTCTTTGTGACTGGGGGCAGGAGCAGACTCAGAGTTCATCTCTGATAGTACTCTTTTCTGTCAGGTCTTGCCATAAAGGAGGGTGGAGTACTTCAATAATTGCTTTTTATGTGCTGGAAGGCAAAATGATCTTCTATTTCCTATGATGCTGTACAGTCTTGAGAGCAAATAATGTATTTCTTGATTGTATGTGCGAAAGCAGTTGGCATGTAGGACCACGGGATGTCAATCTCCGAGGTTTCTTTAAGGAATCTCCAATTTATGATGTGTTAGGGTAAACAGTTGGATTACATTTCTGAAGTACGTGTTCCATCAGGTGAAATCATTGTGATTACAAGCACTGCAACGGTGAGTAAGTTATGTCCTAAAAGGCTAGAAATGTAGAACGAATATGCGTGTGCTTAACTGCTAATCCCTGTTTGTATCCTGACTGAATAAGCTACAAGGAAAGAGGGGACGGATGCTGTAATAACACAGCAGAAAAGGAATATTAGGTCATTCTGAGAAATAATAGCATTAATTCAGCTCGAGGAACCATTTGATCGATGGCTCAGTAATAACAGACTTCCAGCACTCAAAGCAGGATGGGAGATTAGAAAGAAGTTATTTTAGTTGAAAGTTGTTTCTTTTGCTATGTTATTTCCTTGAATTCTTCCTTCTTTTCTGAGACGTCCTACAAAAGCCCAGGTTGTGGGTTTTTAATGTCCAGCCTCCATTGTTCAGAAATTGATTGCTTTAAAAAGTGTGAGGATAGTTTGAAGAGCTTAACATATGTTTGACAGCAGAAGATAATAAATGTAAACAAATCTTTAATATTTCCTCTAATTCAGTTTATGCCATGCAAATGTCGGTTCTAGAAAAACAAATCAATAAACATTTGAAAGAAAACAATGTACATAACTCGGTTTATATATTAAAAACAACTGTTAAACAATTATGACCTCATGTATTAGTTGGTTGTTTTGAAATATTCCTACTAGAGTTAAAAAATTCTACGAGGGCCTTTGAGCTTAAACATATTGTGTCAATCAAGAGCATATGTGATTTATCTAAAGCATGAGGTAAAAATTTTCTTCATAAATTATTGCATCAATAAATAAGTAATTTGCTTGAAAAAAATTATAAAAAATATTTGTGCTTTTATTGGGTTCTGTACAGACCTTTCGAGGCTGAGGTAAATGGGTTGATGTGGCAGCATTTTGATCTCACCATTCTAGCTTGAAATACAAAAAGGAACATGAAGAATTTTCTTTTTTTTTAATTTCTCAGGCAAACTTCAGCCAAATTGAGTCCGTGAAACTTCATTCATTAAAATTTTAAGCAACCATGAACTTGTTGGCTTCAGTACCTGGGGTGTAACTTTATCCTTTCAATTAAAGGACATAATTCACCCCTGGACCTTTGGCTTTATGTTTTCATATAATATATAATTTGGGTACACTTAATGGTCAGATTTTGTATTATTACAGGTGGAAAAACACCAGCTATCTCAAGGGTTTTGTGCTTGCAAAAGCGTGTAATTTGATTTTTTTTAACCAATTTAATCAATGATTGTTTCATGTGTGTAAATTTACACTTTTGATGAGTGCCTTAGATTTGAGGGTGACTGGGAGGAAGATCACTTCCCCTTTTAAAATGTCATTTAAATCTGGGGGGAGCAGTTGGAGATTAGGGGACTAATCCTTGTGATAAATTGTACTGTTTAACTTTGCTGAGATGGTGTTGTCTCAGATTTTATCAGTTAGGAACTACACCCAGCAGTTTTAGGTCCCTTAACCCTTTAAATACAAGCAGTGTAACTACTTGGATATGTATTTCCAAATTTATTTGGCCTAATATTTTCAGTTAGTCATAGCCAAAGAATGTTTCACTCCGATCCTTATTATTTTTCTGAATAAAACTACTTCTCCCTGTGTCGTGAATATTTCCATAAAAGTCAGCAAGCTAATTTATGACTTAACAAAGAAAATAAAAGGCCTATATTTAATATAGAAGTACCTTTTATAGGGGAAATTGGTGGTGGACAGTATTAAATGACTCCAGTGTGGAAATATGCAGGTGGTCATTAGGAGTTGACTGTAAGATTTACTGATGATTTTCATATTAAATTTCCCTACATGCATGGCTGTATATAAATCTACTATTGCTAAAAAAAATTAAACTGATGGCAACACGAATAATTTTATGCATATGAGCAATATTGTCTTCTCCTTTAGGGAATATTTGTTGCCTCATTGTGAAACTGTATTTTGACTGTTCTTCACCTGACTAGTTTCTCTATTGCTTTTCTAGTCATTGGTGTGTGTACAGGACATGCTTCTGAAGCCCATCTGGACCAAGGAAGCACAGGTCTGTCTAAGTATGTTAAGTGACTATGAATCTTTCAGGAAAAAGAGGGAGGCTCTAAAGATGTGTGTGTGTGTGTGTGTGTGTGTGTGTGTGTGTGTGTGTGTGTGTGTATTTGATTCACTTTTTCACTTCTTACAAGAGCATGTCTGGAAAACACTCTGCAAAAAGATACACGAATCAGTGAAAAATATTTGGGGGAAAATCATTGCAACTTCAGCTCTCAGATTCATGATTGTACCTCTCTAAATTTCTAATTTTAATCACTTTGTAGTTCAGAGAAGGATGTTTCTTCTTTTAGCACAAAATTAGTTTAAGCTGACTTTCACTAGAGGAAAAACATACCACTTAAAGTCACCCAACTGAAGAAAATGAAGTCCAAAAGCCCAAGAAATGTTTACTTAGTTTTTAACACCTCCTATACTTTGAATCCTGTCTTAGTAATGTTTTATGCATTGTTGCTCTTTGGAAGTTAAAGGGAAAGATAGCCTGTTCATTTCATGAACTTTATGCGGAGGCAATTTCTCTTAACAAGAGAAGTGCTAAGAAAAGTATGTCATGCCTGATTCAGAGTTCCTTATCTGCTTCGAAAACCCCCAAGACCAGCATGTATTAACCTGGCCGTGGCTGAATAATGTCCCCATTTTATCTGTTTTGTGGTACCCCCTTAAAGCACCCATTGAGTTTCTGGCTTCTCAGCTCAGAAAACCATAGCAACCTCAGTCCACACTTCTCCAACTCAGGATAGAGTTCAAGTTGTTCTCCTGAAGACCTCCTACCATCCAAAGCCTGGGAAATCCTGACCACGGCCGAGGTATCCTAGGACTTCCAGCCACAGATAAAGGGCGGGGGAGGGGGGCGCACACGCACACACAGATCCTGCGTCCTTTAATTGAGAGCTAGAGGGAAAGGTAAAAAGCACTTTGAGAGTTCTTGGCATTCTCTAGGACAGCATCTCCAGTATCTGGGCAGCATCGCCTCGGCTGCCACGCACTGCCCCCCGCGCCCCACAAGGTAGGTCCCGGTCTCCAGGCCCTCGGCCAGGGCAACACAGTCTCCCTCCTCCCCAGCTCGTCCGGTGGGGGAGGGGCGGGGCGGGACGAGCCGCGCGCGGTCCCCAGTTGTCGCGGGCTGGTGCGGCTGGCCGGTCCCGCGGGCGGCGGCGGCGGCGGGTGCTCAGGGCCGGGCGGGGCGGCGGCGGCGCGGGGACGCGCCTGTCTCTTTAAGGGAGCTCGGTCTGGGGTGGCGCTTTCCTCCGCGAAGGCTCCTTTGATATTAATAGTGTTGGTGTCTTGAAACTGACGTAATGCGCGGAGAGTGTGGTCCTGACAAGCGATAACATTTCTGATAAAGACCCGATCTCCTTGCAATCTCCAGCGTCCTCTTTTTCGCTGCTGCTCGGTGGCTCCGGACCTCGCGTCCTCCTGATCGCTCTCTCGCCTTTTTTTTTTTTTTTTTTTTTTTTTAAACAACAACAACAACAACAAAAACCCCAACAACACCCCCCTCTCCCACCCGGCACCGGGCACATCCTAGCTCTATTTCCTTTCTCTTTCTCTCGCGCTCTCTTTTTTTTTCCTGGGGGGGAGGGAAGGAGAGGGGGAGGCAGGAAGACCTTTTCTCCCCCCAATAATCCAAGATCAACTCTGCAAACAACAGAAGACGGTTCATGGCTCTGGCCGCCGCGCCACCATCTTTCGGGCTGCGGAGGGTGTTCCTGACGATTAATCAACAGGTAAGGGGGAGCCGGGCAGGCCGGGGGGCGCGGGCTCAGCCGGCCGGGGCGCCGTTCCGCCAGCGCTGCGCCCGCGCGAGTGTGCGCAAAATGTGGGCGATCGCGAGCGGGGAGCCCTGGGAATTAAAAGTGACTTTCTTTGAAAAAAAAAAAAAAAAAAAAAAGCACAGCCGAGGGAGAGAGTGTGCAGCAAGCCAAGCGCAGGCTTCTCGGGTTTCACACGCATTTTCTTTCTTCCTCCCCCCCACCCCCCTTTGCGCGTGTGATTTCTTTCTTTCTTTCTTCTCTCTTCTGTTCCCCTTACACCCCCACTCCCCCAATTCCTCTTTTCCCTTTGCTGGGTCTAAGGCATCTGAGCCTTGGAAACCAGAGCGACTTCAAACTGCAGTAGCCCCCAGAGTCAGGAGGGTCAAGTTCAGCCGCCGGGGAGGAGGAAAAACAAATCCCGATTTGCCAAAAAAAGAAGTTTCAGGCCGGTGCCCCCTCCCCCTCCCAGCCCCACTCCCCCTCGCTGTCTCTTGCTGGCTGATTTTAATTCTCTCCTACCGGGAGCAGCAGAGGATCTGGAGGTGGCTGGACCCGAGGGGCCGCCGCCGCCGCTGCTGCAAGTTTTCTGGGGGCTCCTGGCAAACGGGGAGCAGACTAGGCACCGGCATGCAGAGTAGTAAGTTGGGTGAACTTGGGAGGGTAGGGAGGGTTTCTGAGAGGGGTCTTGGAGTGGCCCACAAAGTGGTAAAACAGCATAGACTGCCTTTGGCTTTGAAGAGTTTAGTTTGCAAAGCCAGGCTTCAAACTTTTTTCCCTTAAAGGCCCAGCTGGGCTGGAGGGAGAGAGTGTGGCATCATCTCCTGCTATACCCGTCTCTGGGCAGCCCAGGGCAGCCTGGGCCCAGGGGTCTGTGCCCTGTCGGTACCATGAGGCAGGGCCTTGTAGCCAGGGCGCTTCCGTAGGGGCTGAGCAAGGGGCAGACTTCCTCTGCGGTGCGGTTGATGCGCCATGTGTCGAGCGGGTCAGGGGACACGGGCTAGTGATTAAACGCCTGACAGCGGTGGGACATGCAGGCAGACAGGCTCTTTGCTTTCTGTCTAGTTCCTGTTTGGGCTGTAGAGTCTGAAACGCATCTTTGAAAGGCCAAGGCAAACACCTCTATCCCTCCAAATAACTCCAGGATTATAGGACCCCATGAATAATTTGAGGGTGAAGCAGAGGTGGGAGCTGTTTGAAGTGCAAAGCTGTTTTTGTGGCTGGGAAAGCTTTTTCTGTGAGTACCTGTCTGAGATGGTGGTGTTTCCCCTTTCACCAGGGAAGTCACTAACTGTTTTATGGCTCTAGGATCCTAAAGCCATTGAAGTGAAGGACCAGAGGACTTACTTATGGGGGCTTCAGAGAGAATCTTGCTTGGACTCACAATATTTTAAGACCTGGCTGACTTCCCCATATCTTTTTAGGCCTCAGATTTGTTCTTTTGAAAGTTTTTGAGTAAGAGCTATGGATTTAATGATGAATCCAAATTAAGATAGAATATCCATCCTTTATCCAGTTTGGGGAAATCACCGCTAGCATTTTAAACAAGGTAAGTGAAGAGAGACTGGCCGAGCGAAGAAGTAAAATCAGACACAAGTTAGGCCGATTCATTGAACTTTTGTATGCTCTCCAGGTGAACAGGGAAGGGCCTGGAACAGATAATCATTACAAAAGCAAAAAGACAGATAAGGGGCCTGAGACAAGGTTACAAAGAAGTGATCATTCTAGGCCTGGTTGACTAAATTTGATTGCTCAAGCCTAAAAATCTAAAGGGGATTTTTCCGATAAGCCTTCGGAGTGTTGTAAACTCCTTAGCGCAAACCCACCAGCCTCTGTAGCATCTCGATCCTTCGCTGCAGGTTTTAGAGAGAGTTGATCCTTTAGAAAGCTGCCAGAGTTAAGCATGTTAGGGACTGTCAGGAAAGCACTGTAGCTAGCAGGTCCTTGACGTGGGCAAAATGAGAATGAAAGTCTCTAATCTCACTGCTGGTCAGTCTCTTACATGCTGTTCACTTGCTCCTGAGGTCCTCAGTTAATGCAGTACTGATGTAGAAAAGCAAAGATTCTAAAATAATCACCATGCGGCTTTTCCCCCCTTTTCCTTTCCCCAAGTATGACAGGGTTGTGAATAAATACAGGGTTTGTATGGGAAGATGAAGCGTTTCCTGTAAGTTTCGATGCTGACAAGACAGTCTGGAAATGATACCAACATTCTGAGGATTTTTTTTTTAAACCTTTGAGCGAAAGTTTATTAATGGCATGCTCAAACTTCACACGTTAAACTTGTATGTTCATTAAGTTTATCCTCCTGTAGATTTCGGAACTTCCTTTTAAAGCTATACCCTCGAGTTTAAAAACATCTCCAGTCAGTTAAATATACAGGGCTCTGAACATGCTAGTTTGATGATTATTTCTAGATATTAGTACCGTGAAAATAAAACTGCAAAGGAGGAGATCATGTCTTAATGCCTCTCTGTTCTGCCGTGATTTCTCTAACCACAAGATATTGGGAAGCTTCACCAGTACTCTATCGGCAAAATATTATTTACCTTTGGTGAGCTGATTTTCATGACCTCTCAATAAGTCTGTTGCGTGGTAAGCAGTGTTTGTGTAGAGTATGTTTACATACATAGATAACTAAGTCTGACACTCTCCAAATAACTGGTAGAAAGTAGCTAGCAAAAAAGTTTGTCACTTCTGGGTTTTAGATTGCTAGTGTTTGTGCTGCTGGGTGGCTCTTGTCCTTTGTTAAAGGTGTGGACGAGAGTGCCGGAGAGGCTCTGAATCCTGAGTTGAATTCAGAACTCCACACTTTGACTACTAATATTGTGAACAATTTTACATACATTTCTATATACTTTCATACTAACCAGTTTAGCATCCAAATCTGTGTGTATTTAATCCTGAGTGACTTACATATACCCTTATGTTGTTTTTGGCATTATTTTTACTTTTCTTTTAAGTCATATAACACTCCTGGGTTTATTCTAGTTTTCTCTCTAGGTCTCTGTAAAACACATAGGGAAATCTTCATTCATAAGAAAACCTTCTAAATAGGGATGTGAATGCATCTGTGGGAAAGCTGCTCTTACGATCTAGTATTTAATGGTGCTTTTTCTAATGTTGCTATTATTACTATTATTATTATTATTATTACATATATATGGATCTATAGAGAAGTCACTATTTGCTTCTAAAGATATATGCCTTTTCTTATGAAGAAATAAGGCAAGGGTGTGAGGTTTTGTAAACTCTTTTACGCTATTTTTTGAAGTAAATAAACATTGCTGAAAAATTTAAAACTTGAAACAGGCTTTGTTTTTTAAGTTAGAACTTTATTTTGAACTTGAACTTGGTGTCAGCATTGATAACCGGCTTTCTGATATTTTCTATAAATTTCTATATTCTTTATAATTCTTGTTAACTTTTAACACATCCTCTGAGAGCAAACAATATTATCAAAACACTGTGTTACTGTACATAGAACAAAATAGACTTTCAGAGAGTTGTGGACAGGTGTCTATAATTGATTTCAAGGGAAATTATTATTTTTGAAACAAGCGATGAACTTTAAATAAAAATGACTGGCTCCCATTAAAACACATCCTCATGAAGATATTCTCTGGTGTGTAAAATGAAGCCATTCATTCAACACACTGACAACTTTCCACTCGGTATTTGCTTCTGCTTAATTTAGTTTCCTCGGGACAGCTAGTGTGGTAGCCTGCATCTGTTTTTGGCAGGCATAGAAAACTATAAACTCAGACAGTTCTGTCTCAAATATTGTAGCTCATGTGTTACAATCAATTTGATAAAGAGCAGGCAAGTGGTACGTGCTTGCTTCCTGTCGTTCAGCCTTGGTCCAGCTTTCAGGTAACAGACTTCTCTTTCTCCTTTTTCTAGTTATGATTACTAATAATGCTGATAACTAATTGTTCTTGTTATGCTTCCTTATTTATTATTTATTGAGCTATGGGGGGGATGAATAATAGCATGCACAGACATAGATCTACAGCTTATCTATGGGGTAGCTACATTTTATTTGATGGAAAGAAGGGAATTGTGTTGTCGTAACAGGATTTATGGGATCTAGTGGAGCCCTTGTAGGTATAATATGAAGACACTTGGCTTTATCAATTCAACTTCATTTTCCAAGTATACTTGTTATGCTCATGTATAGAAAAGACTCAACATGCTTTACATTATTATTGGCATTTTAGCAACCGAGCAGTTGGTTTTAATATTATCAAAATCACTTGTCTCCTAAACTCTTTGATCAGTCTACTGAAATACCCGAAATGCCAAGATTTGCTTTTAGACTACTGCTTAGTTGCAAATAGAGACCAGCCTGTTTTATCCTTAAGTGTAAGTTGGTCCAAAGTATTTGCATTAAATATTCTATTATTAATAGCCTTCATAAGTGATATTTTAAATGGTAGTTACGGATACGTTGGGGGTCTTTCTGTCACTCTGTGTCCCTTATTTCCCTGGGAAGGGAATTTGGAAACCTTTAGTTCTTTTCTCTGTAGGATCTAATAATGGAGATATTGATTTAGGTTGGAAAGAGATCTTGGGGCATAAGGAAACGTTTTTACTGAATTTGCAAGACGCTGAACATTATTTGGGTTTGTTAAAAGCTAGTCCAGAGAAGCTTGCTAGAGAGAATAGCTACCGGAAGCACTGTAGCTTTTCCGCAGAGATCTTTTTATTATCCCATATCTTTTTGCCCCCTAAGAACACAATTCCAAGTACCAAAACCAAAAGATGAAATTATCAATGTACTTCAGATCTGAAGCATCATTGAAATAAGTTTTCGACTCGAGGTATAATTGAAATACGAACACCAAGGCTGTTGATACAGCATGTTGCATTCAAAAGAATAAAAAAAAATTAGTTTTAATTTTTAAAATGTTGCTAGCTCTTTAAAAACCTGCGGTAAATACTTTACAAGTGGCTAGACACCTTCCCTGGTGTTCAGTTTATACAAATAGGAAACTTTCTCTCCTGCTCTTTCTCTCTCTCTTTCTTGTTTTCTCTCAACCAACTGACGTCATGCCAAACTTTGCTTTAAAAGAACAGACAGAAGTAATTGGTAGCTTTTAACTTTTAATAATGTTCTGCATTGGTTTTGGTGGCCAAAATGCTATTTTTTTAAGGGGAAAAAAAAGTTCAAGTAAGAACGGGCTTGTGGCCTGAGGAAGAGAAGCTCCGTTGATACAGTTATTTTTATTCTTGTTTTTCAATCTGTTATTAAAACTCCTTCCTGCTGAGCCCTGCTGTAATTCCTCCGTTTTACTCTGCGATGGCTGGTGCATTTGAGGTTACCATAATTTAAACGGTTTGGAGGTTTTCGGGGGTAGGGGGATAGATGTTTGTGTTACTTTATTTCTTTACTATTTGAAAGAAAAAAAACAACAAGTTTTGTTTCATTCGAGATTAATTAAGGAAGGTTATCAATGGTGACAGGTCAGTGAATATGTTTATATAGAGAATGCCACACCTGTTACCAGGAGCCTAAAATATGGATGTTTAATTGTGACATTAATCATTTTTATGTGCAGAGGAAGGAAAAATAGATGAAATGTTCCGAAAATGCAGTTTTGTATTGAAAGCATGAGTTTCAAGGGTCAGCTTGTTCCTGCTGGAAGTGTTTCATTTTTCACCTTGAAAAATTTAAATGGCATCCGTAAACCTTATTTATCACATAGTATTTTAACTTTATTTTAATAATCATTTTCTTTCCTCCAGAATTTGCACAGGCAACTCTAGCTTCATCTGCTTAAGGGACACCTTGATCACATTCATTGACAGGGGCCAACTTCAGAAGTTGGCAAGGAACAAAAATCTTTCTGGGGTGAAAAAAAATTGTGTCAGTATTTCCTTCCTTGGGAAAAGCTACTCCACCCAAAAGTGGGGCCCTCCTTCCCATTTGTGGGACAGAACTCAGTGTCGATGTTCCTCATGCAAGCTGCTGCTGAGATTCTAAGTCTCTGTTGTAATGATACCAGAGTTCACGTGTGTGTTAGTTCTTTTCACCACTTCCATATCCAGAGATCCTCTAAGGAATAAGATAACACGAAGTAAGTTGTCTGGCAGAGGAAGAGCGGTCACTAATAAATTTATAATTATCAAAATACCCGGCATGCTCCAGAGCCTTGCAGTGCTCTCTTCGTAGACGCTTTTGATTTACATGGTTCGGTCTTAGTTTCTCGCATGAGAGCTGCAGACTTTAACTCAGATCCCACAGATCCCTCCTTTGATAACAGCTCCTTGGCTTAAACATTTTTTTCCAGGAAAACGTACAAGAATTAAGCCGTGTTGCTCATATCAACCAAGTGCTGGTTTATTGAATTCAGCTTTTACTTAATTCATAATTTTTTTAGAGAGTTCGCAAGCATAAATTTAAAGTCGTAGGTATGTCTGAAATGAATTTTTTTACTTAATAGATATTGGTCTGCTGTTTCAAAATTGGGGATAGTTATAAAGCTTAGAAAGAAGCATAAAAGCCAGAGGGGAGTATTTGCGGCTCCAGTCTTTTAATATCAACAGCTTGTTTACTGCGGAGTGGTGGGGAGGGGAAGGGGAGGCTTTGTGGAAGATGATACAAAAAAAAAAAGTCCATCAATTGCGCATATGATCCCCTCCCCTTAAGGTTTACTTAAACAATATGTTTCGGTTTTGCCTCAAACCATTCGGCGCCACCTCTGCTCCGAGCATCTATCACTATCCTGGTTCCTGAGCGATGAAGGATGGTCTTTTCTGTTCTATAATGAGCAGCAGTATTGTCTGAACAAAGGTAACCTATTTTAATTTGTGATTCTTTGGGAGTTAATAGGAAGCTGCCTATGGTGTGAGAGAAATTCTATAGTATGAAGCCTGTGGATGTTTGATGCAGCCCCAGTAACTGTGCTGTGCTTGAATTATTGCAGCAATGTGCACATGCTCTTGGAGCGATATTGTCTGTCTGTAATGCGTAGATCTACCTGGATGGTGGGGTTTAGTGTGCTAAATCATGACCTGTTGTGCTTTAAACAGAACAGGAATCGTTTAAAGAGATACATGACTTGTTTTTAAAACGTTAGAAGTTTGAAGAGAGTGTGGCGGGTAAACATAATGAATCAGTCATTCCCATAGCATTTAGATGTACTCAGAATTTACTAAGAAATTTCAAAAGAAGGGGGAAAAAAAGCCCAAACTATAAATCAAACTGTCCCCCTCATCGTGTATTTTAAGTCGTATTCCGAGAACGTTTTTGAAAAAGTCTTTATTTCTGTAGGGAATGACAGTGCTTTTTCTCTGAAGATACCATTCTATAGGCTGGCACTTTACAGTTTACAATTCTATCGGCTTAAAACGTTATGCAGAAATAGCATGGAACATGTAAAGACTCTGTACTCTGAGCCCATGCGTTTTTCCCTAGGGTGATGGATTCTGTGCGTCACCCAAATGTGATGCTATTTGCTGGGCTTGTAATACTGGTTTGAGGGTTGCTGGATGTCCCAGTTCATCAAGCAACATAATACAACAACGTTGGTAACTAGGTAATTGACACAGTCAAAATAGACTCTGGAAAATGTTCCAAATATTTTAAAGTCGGTTCAGAACTTAGCATATATTCCATTTATTCAGCACTTAAATAAACAGATGATTCATTGTCTGCCCTTTAAGCCTGCTAGAGTCGATATCGCTAGAAAGAAACGTTAATGCTCACAGGTTTTGTTTTTATCTCTTTTTCCTTAGTTGGAAAGGAACAGAGTTGTCTTCCTTTATCTATTACTTAAAGTGTGATAATGGTAGTATAATAGAAAACATTTATGTTTCATAATGTGCATGCCCCAATCTTTAAAAATAATCTGATATTATTTTTAAAAGTTGAATATTATAATAACAAGAACTCAGCTCAATAGAGGACCATAGGTAACTTATTTAAACATAAAAGTCTCGTAGGTGTAGAAAACAATGGAAAAAAATGTTTTCACTCAGAGCTGGTTTTACTTATAGAATTTGGACAGACTAGGAAGTTTACAAATCAGTGAAAGCTCATAATAAAATGTGTCCTCTGTAATTAAGTTCTACAGCATGGCTTTCTGGGCTTTCTCATGAACTGCAATATTATTTCTCCCATGCATTCACATAGGAATTAGAGATATGGCTATAAACAGTGTACATATGAATGACACAGTTGGTTTGGGGAATCAGACTTCTCTATTACATGGTACAGTTTATATGCAGAGGGATACCCTTCATATCCTAGGATTAGGACAGCACATTCCTCCCCGACTTAATGATTCTAAGTACACACATGGATGTGCACGTGTTTGTGTGCTCTTGTGAGAGAAGTCACTGTGTTTGATTCTACCGAACTAAATATTTTTAAAATCACGTTCATCTTTCCGATGTCCCTTTCAATTATTGAATGCACTACAGAACTTCTTTAAGAGTTAAATAAGTTATAATACTGGTTCTCAGTGCACGCGAGACTGACTTTAAAAAGTGAACCACACATTCTAGCTTACGTGATGTCATGATCCACATGTCATCTCAGCTCTGGAAGGTTGCTCCATTTGTTTCCCAATAGTTACTAGCTCTGAACATATAAGTGGTCCTGGGAAAATAACTTGCCTTTGCTTTACTTGTGATGTTTTTAATGATCGCTGAGAGAGAACCTAGGTCACTTTACTTTTACATGATGTTATTCAGTTGACAGAAGCTGGGGCTGATCGTAGATACTTAAAGTTTAATCACTGTGCATACTACTGAATTTTTACTGTGCGTACTCTCAATTCCAGATGATTAGTAATTTTTCACAATTATTTTTATATAATTCTGAGACCCTTACACCACATCTGTTTTCTTTATTTTGATGATGATTTTTTTGTCATATAGTTAAAATTTTTAAATGAACAATTAGACATGTTTGCGTTCACCACTGGATGCAAATATTCTGTAAGGATCATTGCAAACTTTGCTCCCTCGTTCTGCAGAAATAGGAAAGTTCTAGAGAATAACCTTGGTAAAGCCACCTTGTAAGCATAAGGTATTCTGCATTACTGAGAAAGCGTTTGGGAACAGTTTTTCTCCTTCTTACTAAAAATGCGTTCTTTGCATATAAGATGTGTGAAATTCAAGTAGGAAACCTGCTGCCATCCTAACCCCAGTTCTAGCAAACTGTCCTTCCTACCCTTTATCCTATCAGCATTTAGTCTATTTTCAAATGCTCTATTTCTTAAGACAATTTACTATGTTGGAAGAATGTCCTAATTATTTGTAACACATATTGCTTTCAAAAACCACTTTGCTACATTATAAAGCAGGAAGCTGTCACTCAGAACACTAGTCCGAAAAAGTAAAAATAAGAAAAAGAAAAGAAAGTCATATGTGTACATTTTATAAATAAACCTGTGTACATGATCTTGCATGCCAGAATCTTAACCTTTTATTGCTGTGTTTGCTTATAACTCGCTATATGTATATGTTCTGCACTTTTTAATCCAAAGAGTAATTCACTATCTCATATTTGACACATATTTAAATATATGTATGCTTTTACTACTTCCTGAAAGTTTTCATGTAACATTTTGAAATGTGACAGACATGGAACGTGCTTAGAAATAGACAATGTGAGGTAGATATTAGTGTAAGCAGTTTCCCTCATTTACCTGTTACAGATTTTGGTTCCCTTTAAAGAAGACATCTGTCTGAACAGGAAGGGGAGTGAGCTCTATCCAGTCTATGATGATGTAAGGCATTATTGAAGCAAGCACACGTGCGTGCGCGCGTGTGCGTGTGTGTGTTTGTGTGTGTGTGTGTCTATGTGTGTGTGTGTGTACAGAAAACTTTGACCTCAGCCTGCAGTCCTTAAGAATTTTAGATAAAGTGCACTGAGGTCACACTTGCAGTTCTGGCTTTGCGTGACAGAGAGCACTCTGTGGGTAGCTTCTGCTGTGCTACTGTGCTGTTTTCCTTCAGGACTGGAAGATCCTTTAAGTTAATTTGGCATTTGAAACTCTAACCAGAATCCTTCCTTTCTGAAAATCCTCCTGATAGGCTTTTAAGAAGGGCAAGCAGGGCCACACATTGTCGCTGACTTAAGGGTGCTGAAGAAAATTATCCTGCAACCAAGCATGCTATCTCTGGATTATTACACCATGCTTTACCAGGAGTTGGGTTTTTTCCTCCCTGTTTCTTCCCTGTATGTAGGGGAACACACACACACACACACACACACACACACACACACACACACACACACACACACAGACCAGTTTTGAAAGAATTACCAATTTTCCCCTTTAGTGGGCAGATGTACTGGCTGAAGGTTTTTTAATCTTCATTTCTTTATAATATTATATTTTAAGGGAAGTGACATAGGAAATAGAAGCTTACATATAGCCAAATGATAATTTGATTTTATTGTTCGCTCTTGAGCAGGTCATTGCCATTTAATTTATGTGATGAAACGCACTGAATGAAATTAAATAAAGTTGTGGTATAATTTGGAAATAATTATGAGTACCACTTTTTTTTTTCTGGCAAAAGATTAAGGCAGTTTTAGTTAGTGCTTTAACCAGCTCAGCATCCCCAAGTCTGTAAGTGTGAACTGGACCACTCGATCACAGATGATGCTTGCGATGTATATTATTTTGATGTAGGGAAGAGAAAGGACTTTGAAAATGCTGTGTTTTGGATTCCCAAGGGGTGAATGCCAGCTATCACCTGACCAGCGCTGGGAGGTCTAATGAGAGTTTTAATTGTTTATTGTAGCGATAGTTGATGACACAGAACACAAGCTGCTAGCATATTTGTGCAGGGAGCTGGTACAATACAGTGAGGGACAGACTACGTTGTCATCAAGGTTTGGGCATATCATAAAATAGAATATCTGTCTTCTAAGGTGGGTCCGAAGTTCCGGGCCTTCTGCTGACTTTAAGTTTCTCTGGTCTCAGTGGTATAATAGGTAGAAATAGCCAGAGAGATCACTAAAGTTAGTTCTGTCTTTCATGTCTAGGAAATAGAGCACTGAATGTTTGCTTTTGGTGTGTTTTGTCTCCAAGCAGAGGAAGCTGACAGTTTTATGTTTTAAGTGCAGAAAGTTGCTCTTGGCTAAGCAACCCTAGAGTTAATCACAGGGATGTTAACTTGAATTTTGGTCTTTCTACAGTTTCTGATTTTTCAAACGAAATGTGTTGTTATTACCAAATTGACATCCTACCTTCTGGGTTGAGTTTTAGATAAATGTTTGCTTAAATGCTCTTTCTTGAAGTCAATTGCTTTCAAATACATAGATTTTTTTCCTTAAGGCTTCAGGAGAAGACATATTTAACCTTCATAATGCTTTGGTTTTGTTTTGATTTTTTGGTTTTTTAGATTGCTGATCCTTTGTTCTCTCCTGTAAAGTACAAACTCATTTTATGTGGGTTTGGTGTTCCTTTTTTTTTTTTCTTTCTTGTCATCTTTTTCAAACTTCTGATACAAGAGAAGTCCAGACACGAGCAATCATTTCTCAAAAGTACTCCCTGGCAGACACTTTGGTCATTTGTAAGGAGTCACTAAAGGGAGAAGTCATTCCCCGTGTCAGTTCACACTTTTATTTTAACTTCAGGGAAGAGCGATTTGGAAAAGTCTCGTACTTAATCATTAAAGCTCACTGAAATCTGTGAATGGTGCAAAGGAACATGACATTTGTTTGAGTATTAGTTATAGTTTATACTCTTGGATTAAATTTTTCACCGAAGGTGGGGCAAACCTTATCCAACTTTGAACTCTACTGAAGAACAATTTCTGGAGCTCTCCAGAATTAAAAAGAAAATAGGAAAGATGATCAGTGAATCGGGTTAGAATCCCCCCCCCATTCAAAGCAGAGACTTCCCTGTGACGTATTTTAGAGTTGTGTGTGGAGGGTGTTTAACGGTAAAGAGCTCTCTGTTTGCACCTGTATTTTCTTCCTGACTACTGTCATCATTATGACCGACATTCTTACATTAGAGTTACACACATAAATAAGGCCGAGTCCATAGGGAAGTGACAGCCCTGTTTACATGTAAGAAAAAAATGTTTTCATTTGAAATAGACATACTTGTCCCTAAAGAGGGACGCACTGAGTTCTAAACCCACTTTCCTGAAAGCCGCTCCCTGGAAGAAGGAATAGGCCCCAGAGACCCCGTGGCTGGAATTCCCAGTGAAGTGGATTTAGCAGTCGTTTTGCGTCGCTAGTGGAGTTGGGGATGCTCCAAGCAGACACCTCCTCTCTTGTCTGCTGTGATGCCAGGCAAGAATTTAGCCAGAACTCTCCAGTGGGACCTCCTCGGTGTTGAGGAATTAGGATACTGTAAGGTTCCCCAAGCATGTTTTGGGTGTTATTTTGAAACCACAAATTTAAATTTGAATCATAAAAGTGAAGTCAGAATAGCATTTTTAGATTTCATTTGAAGCCAGTAGTTACAGATAGTGAAAAGTTTAACAGGATTTTTTCCCTACATTTTCCTATGTTAAAAAAAAAAAAAGATTCCCTCATTTGAATAGCACTATAGAAATAACAGGTTGACTGTATTTTGACAGAGTATGATATGTTATAGATACTGGCTAAATTTCATGGCCAAAAAGAATGTATCTTTCCATTCAATTTGCAATAGGGAAATCACTTAGTAAAGGGAACTGATGGTGCGATGAATTAAATCACCTGAAGTGACACGCAGGGCAAACTCTAGCCTCTGACAGAACTCTCCTTGTTCTGTGGTTCTGCTCTATAACATCTTCCCCATCTGCCTGAATGCATGGAGTCTTCATTTCCTTCAAAGATCAGTTTATGTGTGTGATCTTTTCCTAATGGTCCTAGGGAGAAGTAGGACTCTGAGCAGAGCAAGGTCCTTTGCTCAATGATTGGGCTTTCTTTAGGTTGTCAGTCCAGGCTCTGCTGTGGTCTGTTTTCATCTTTGATCTGTAATCCATGTGTTCAGAAAGATCGTGGGGTCCTATATTATCCTGGATGATAGAAACTTCTTAAATTACTATTCCATTGTAGTGATCCCATCTTGATCTACAAAGAAAAAAAAAAAAAAAAAAAAAAAAAACCCTAGCGGTTGAATAACAGGTTTTCCCCTACGTTACAAAAAGAGTGATTACCAAAATAAATATAAGTAAATCAGTATACAATTTCCAGGCTTATTTGGAAAGTTTGCTGAATATTTTAGATACTTTAATCTTTGTGTTTCCTTCTGCTGATGGGGATAAAACAGGATCAAAGTGCCATTTAGTTTCTCATTAGCATACAGCCAGAATTTGGTGATTATATAATGAATGCATTGATACATTTCATATATATATATATATATGTATATATATTATCACATGTCAGAGTTTCTGCAGAAAATTTAGGTATAGTGTTCCAGACACCTTAAATAATATGAACCGCCTTAAATTTGCTGACATAAAATCCAGTTGGACTGAAAAATTAATTATGACATGCCCATTAAATCTGTAACCTTTCACTTTAGATTACTTTTGGCATTTAACAATCTTAAAACCCATGAAAACAATGGTCCATTTGAGTTAGGACTTTTAATTTTTATACAATAATCTAGTGTATCTTTGACATTGGGCCTGAAAAATAAGCTGAGTTTATTTTGAATGTGGTTAAGAAAGGGTTCACAGCACTTTATACAAACCTCTGGGCACTTACAAAAACAATTTAACCAAAGAACAAAGGGGAAAAAAACCCTTCTTCATAAACGCTTTCCCTCTTAGTCCTGTAATTCAAGGGATAGATACATTTCAGCTTCAAATATGATAAATGAAATTCTTGGTGTAAAGATATGATGCCTTTATTTATTTATTTATTTATTTTACAGTTTCTTCACTTTACATACTTACCCGATTTGGGCTTAAAACATGGATAGAATTAATGTTTCTTTTTTTTTTCCTTGATTACAATCAAGTCAATTTTCATTTCGTGTGTTTGCAATACAGAATTTCTCAACAGACTTATGAGTATGATAAAACCTTAAATTCCTTGTTTTTGCTTATGGCTTATTTCTAATACTAAAATTGCCTTTTTAAAGGGCAAATACAACCTTGTCCCTCAGAAGAGAGGGACACAGATTGGCTATAGCGACAGTGTGCCTGCCCTGAATGCCATGAAAGAAGGTTTTGAACTTGACATTCCTGGCTCTGTCTCAGACAGTTCCAGAAGTGACTCTGCAGAGAGCAGGAGGAGCTGACTTGCTCTGGAAATGGGGTGGTCTGGGGGCTGGTCCAGGCTGTGGCCCGAACCTCCTTGCTCTTGCTTGCAGGGTTAAGAAGATAGCTGCTGTCATTTGCAAGGCCCTTCTTTGTCTTGTTCTTAGCCGGGTGGCAGGTGGTTATTATTTTATTATTGTCCCCCCCCCCCACCCCGGCTTTGGTTGTTTTTCCTCTCCTTGATGTTTCTTTCAGGTGAAAGCTTTTATGCATAATTTATCTGTAGGTATTCCTTCAAAATAACACAGTCTCCTAGTGGAAAGTGATCGCCTTATTTTTTGTTAGAAATTATCAATTGAATCATGATGCAAGGAAGTGGTTTAAAAGTAGTTCTTCTAAAATAAGTGGGAGAGCCATTGTGACAATGGCTTCAGTCACCGCAAGTCGTATCCCCCTCCTCTGGGCAGCAGTGAGCGTACTATCGTACCATCTGCTGGCTATATCCCTTCCTCTGCCCTTACTTAACCATCACATTTTCTGTGCTTTTCATTTATTATCTCAGTACAGTTGAATTTGCCATCTTACTGATTTTAAGTCATAATTTAATATCAATGTATATCTCATGCAATTACAGCAAAAATAGCTAAACCTCTCTCTTCCCCGAGTTCTTCATAATAATTTTCTTAACGTTGTCTTAAGTATGTTTTTCCAATTCATTGCCGCCTCTATAGATCAAACACCTATTTTCTTCTTTTACTCGAGGATATAGAATAGCAAGCGATTGCATTTTCTTAAGCAATCTGCTCTCCCAATAAGGTATTGTATGCATGACTTTTTTTAAAAAAAAAATCTCTCAAATCACAGTTATGCTAATGTGATCACCTACTGAAGCAAATTCCTTTTCAGGCAGTCTTTAAACTATTTCATACTTGTTCTCATGACACATATTTGTGAACAAAGACTGTCTTAGATGTTTTATAGAAGGTAGTTAAGTGGGTTATAATCCAGTTGCAGTTGGTTATAGAGCATTCTCAGAATGTAACGAAAGTCTAAGTATAGCTTTGTAGGTAATCTGTGGTGACTGAAGCTGGGAGAGTAAGTTAGGACTGAAGCAGAATGGAGTCTAAGAAACACTCAGCAAATACCGAATATAACCCCTTGAACAGTTTCGAAAATCGAATTTCAACGGAAAGGCTACTTTTAATTTACTTGGGCATAAAATTCGTCTTGCCCATATAAGTAAAAGTTTACCGATTCCAACGCTTCCAAGTCAGATGTGGTATCCAGACTCCCCCCCCCCCTTTTTTTTTCAGATAAAAGATAAACCAAACCACCTACAAAAATAAGCTGAGAGTGGGGGAAAATATTGGATGCCCGAATTTGGTTCCCTTTTCTTATAAATCAGCAGAAAGACTGTGCCAGGCCTCCCTGTTTCTTGACGGTGCCGCACTGAAGTCACCAGCAGCGGCACAGAAGCCAAGCCCCAATGGAGTTTCCATCTGATTGCAGTGCTCAAATGAGCCTGTTTGGCCAGCCCTCCTCTCCTGTGTCTCTCTGGCCTTAGCGAGCAGGGCATTGCGGTTCGCTCACCCTTCCAGTCTGCCCTTGAGTTTTTTTCCCTCTAAACGTCTGTTCCTTTCCTTGAGGATTTTCTGCTTCCAGCTTCTCATCTGAATGAAATAATCCCAGAGTCTTCCCTTTTATTCCCATCCTGCCTCTGGGTGCCAATGCCATCAGCCCGCAGCTCCCTTCAGGCCTGGTTCCTCTTCTTGTTTCTCCTGTCGCCCTGACATTCAGGTCCCTCCATAGGCTTTTGCGTTACAAGTTCCATCCGAAGGTCGCCATGTATTCTGTCCTCAGCAGTCTGCTCATTGGTCCCAGAGCATTCTCAAACACATTTGCAAAGGCTCTTCTGTCTCTATGACATACCCTTCACCAGGCCTCACCTACAGCAATCCTTTTTATTTCTCCTGAAGTCTTCCGGAAACTGGCTCTAGTGTAGCCCAAACAAGAATCTTCTTGGCATTGTAAACCCGAGGAAAGGGAGACCAAATGTTGTACTAAGTGGGTACTTGAGAGAGAATAGTGGCTTTTTTTTTTTAAATCCAGAAAAGTATAGGGCTATCTGGGGTTGAGAAACTTGTGAGATTGGATTGTCATGTTCCAGAGAGTAATAGGATTATATGGTGCTACATAATTAGTAGACTCTGCTTGAAATTTGCCCTGGTGTTTTGCTCCTAGAGTATAATAGCACTGGTTACAGCTTAGTGTGTTGCATTTTATAGTGTCCTTTCAAATCCTGCATTTTAATGATTAATGATACCTAACCAAGCAGAACTGTTTCAGAAAACTGAGGTAGAAGGTAGAAGACTTTGAAAAAACGAGAGAAAGGCAGAATCAAGGCTCCCATCTTGTGCTTTCCTAGTACCGCCTTTGACACACTGGTGTCCTCAATGCTGTATGATTACAAAAGATAGTTCCTCAAGATAATAAGGGCGATGATGTTAATCTCCACCATAAAGGGTCAGATTTGTGGAGTTGAGCTTCTGTACGTTTAATTCTTTCATTTTTTCTCACAAATATTGTGTCCTGTTGTTCAAGGTGACTTTTGCCTTGGCTTCGCAGTGGAAGTGCCCTGTGAGCAGGTCCAGTGCTTCCAGGCTAAGGGAGCAATGACCACTTGCACCTTCGGAAGATGCGACGTGGTTAGTGATGAGGAAGGTTCATTCTGCCAGAGGAAAACCATGGCTAATACTGCTTTAAAATGCCCAAATCTGGCAGTAAAAGGATGTCGGACTTCCCTTTGCTTTGAAAAATACCAATGTTTTCCCTACAAATGACCAACAAAGTGTTAATGATTATAGATAATGGAGCAACTTCATGCTAGGATAAGAATGTCAAAGACTTCTGAATATTTGATTCTCACTGACCACTTTTAGCTGAATCTTAAAGCCAAGTAACCATAAGCAACCATGTTGAACTCTTTTTTTATTTTTTATTTTTTTATTTTTGTAAACACTGGGTTTTGGACCTTTTCTAAGTGATTTCATTTAATTTTGTTAAGGAAAACATTTCTTTTATCTGAAAATTGGGAAGTCCCTTGGATTAAACAAATGACTCTGCTCAGCATTTAGATATGAAGAAGCTTTGGAAAAATTATTCAAGTGATGTTTTTATTACACATTTCCAAACCCCTATGGAGAGGGCACGTGTGGCAGAACATTCAAGGAGAGGATGTATCACTTAATTTCTTTTGCTTCTGTGGCTGACTCACTTGCGAGATTCCCATTCTTATGTATCTGCTTCTTCCTTAGAAACCAAACATTCCAAAGCTTCCTAGGAACCTTAGCTAATTGCATTTTTTCAAGCAGACTCTTCTGATGTCACCTTGTAATCTATCAGCGACTTTGCAAATCCTTTGAAGGAGATATTTGGATTTGTGAAGTAGCATCTGCCTGTATTTTTGCAGACTCCTATGAGTAACAGTAGAAAGAGTCCTACTGAAAAGCGCATTCTGGTTAATAAGTAGAGGTTTTTAAATCCTCTGTACTTTTCCACAACGGAAGGAGTACGTACGTTTGGTTAAAGGCAAGTAGGTGAAATCTAGTCCTACTGTTCTGGTAGCCGTGGTGGCTTTCAAAAACAATCTCTTCACTGCCATTTCATAATCTCTGAGATGACTGTCCGGCTCTCCCGTCTGCTAAAAGCAGAAATAGAGGAAGGAAATGTATGTGTTGGCTCCGTTAGAGTGTTCCTTATCAGAGCGTATGTAGGAGTGGGTGCTGATGAAGATGCCTGTATTTGCCAGCTGGACAGCATGTGTGCTAGGCTAGTCTGCTAAAGCCCCATAGTGCCCTTTAATGATGCGAAGGAGGACATTCTTAAATGTGTTGGACTTAATTTTCACTTGTGAAAATTGGGGAGCAGGGGCCATGCAAACCATGCTCAAAGGCTGGACTCAGTTCGCGTAGAAAGGAGCTACAAGCCCTAAAAAACCTCTTTGATTGACGGGCAGCCAATGCTGGTGAGCGTAAGAAGCCACCCGTCTTCAGTGAGGCAGGTTTGCAGGGAGTAAAGGGCGCTGAGTGGGAGCGTTGTCTTTCATCACAGGACACCTTAATGTGAGGCTCGTGGTGCACATCTGTGAGGTGTCCCACTAAGGCTGCTGCCACGTCCACTAAGTGTATTGTCTCCACCTGGAACCGTAGAGAGGGGGACCAGGTAAGGAAGTTACACCTTGTGCAGACCACAAAGGGGGAGCCAATGGTAGCAGTCAGGATTTGGACTCCATCTAATCTGCAAATCTATAAACTGTCCTGTTCTCTGCTTGTGCATAAACAAGTTCCTGGTACAGGATCATATAGTATAGTAATAGCTATTTACTTATTAGAGGTGAGGCCTCACCATATATCCCGGGTCATGGGTTTCCCATCCCTCTGCCTCAGCCTTCGGAATCTTGAAATTGTAGGTGTGCACCACAGTGCCTGGCTTGACCCAGTAGGATTTTTGAGTATTCAACTTTGTCATCTTTACACGGTTGCACTGTGATTTCTTAAGCCAGAATTCATTGTCAGGAGTTAAACTGTCACCTTTATATGTAAGATGTTTAAAGTAGTTGACAGTCGTAAGCTCAGAACAACACAAATAACATTTTTGTAACTATAACTGCAGTTCTAAGTAAACACAGAACAGACACACAGACACACACACACACACACACACACACACAGAGAGAGAGAGAGAGAGAGAGAGAGAGAGAGAGAGAGAGAGAGAGAGAGAGAGACTCTGACTGACTCAGAAGCCTAAGTAACTGCCTCTCCTGGCTCCATTACAGTAAAAAGGCTGTGCTCAGCAAACCCTGGTAAGAGGAAGTTGTTGAATGACATGGGGAGGTGGCACCGGCACCATCCTGTTAATCTTGCTTTGTGTTTCCTAATGTATTTGTACTCTTGGGGAACTACTGCTCAGAATGGGGTCTGCACAACCCCATGAATGTGGCTTGTGGATGCTACAAAGACATCAAAAAGCAAGCTCGGTTTGGATTAGACCTAAGCATTTCCTCAAATCAGTTATTCGCTTTATGGTTCTATTCATTCATTTATTCATTCATTCATTTATTATTATTTTTAATTGTGTGTGTTCTTTTTTCTTTTTTTTTTTTCCGGAAGAGTTATAAAGACGCAGTGTGGCTCCGGGGATAGGACGATGAGAACTAGACACAAGAGTAAAATATTATACCTTTCCCGGTTTTTAAAGGCGAAGTGGAAAAATGGGAGCCTCGGATCCGTAAGCCTCAGGGTCCATTTTCTTTGCTGCGCCAGGAGAAGCCGCCGGGCGGGCCGGGAGGGGCTAGGGCTGCTGCGGCTCCGGGGCTGCAGAACCGGGTCAGGCCGGGGAGTCCCGGCGCTCGCGCGTGCAAGGCGGTGGGCGTGGAGCGCGGCGCTGCGGAAGCTGCTGCGCAGCCTGCCAGGCCACCCCATTCCGCGCTGGCCTCCCCGGCCGGCCCAGCCTTCTCCCAGTCTCCCTTGGCGCTTCCTCTCCCGCCGCCGCCCTCCGGGATGACGGGGCACTCGGATTTCCTCCCGCCAGCCCCCAAGATGGGTTGATCAACAGTGACTCATCTTAAAACCGTGTTCTTCACCTGCGATCGCTGTGCAAAACCGCAAGAGTTTGCCACGGTGGAGAAGCGAAGTCCTAGTTTTTCGTCAGCTGAAGCAGTCTGTGATTAGCCTTTGATGAGCAGCCTGCTTTCTCAGGGTTTTTCATGTGGAACTTTATTTGGGGACACGGACACACTGAGCGGAAGGCAGCATTGTGTCTCAGGCTTCTCAGTCAGAAAGCTGGGAATAAAATAGGCCTACAGTCATAGGCACCGAATCGTCATGTGCCTTATAATTAAGTAGCTTTATAAGCACATGAAACTTTAGTAGTGGCTCAGCCTTCTATACTTTTTGGTGTTCTGTGTCTTTATAGTCTTTTGCAGTCTCAATTTGAAGACAGTTGCAGAATTCCTGTTCGAGCTTACTTGTCTTTGCATTATCAACTTCATTTTGAAGTTTATTTCTTGTTAAGGAAATGCTTCTTACACCCCTTTTCATCTCCTTTTCTAGAACTCCATATTATTAAGAGTGCATCGTGCAGCGGCAGTTATTTTTAGTGTAACTGCCCTGAAGTTCTCCCTCAGACAGGTATTTAGCAGAGATTGAAGGTTATTGGTTCATGTAATTTGTATCCAACTCCTTCCTTTTGGCCTTGAAGATCTGTGGGTGCCTACCATTAGCCAAAGGAACTAATGGATATGTGTACCTGCCTGTGAGGTGGCCAGTTTAACTTGTAATGACCAGGGTTGCACACCGAGGCCTTCATTAATTTTAAGATTAGAAATAATAAAGGAAGCCAGGATATTTAGGTCTTACTTTACAGCGTGCGACAGGTTCAGTTCCATCATCGATGTCTCTCTGAAGACTTTTCAGGCCGATGTGAGTGGACAGATTTCTCTGAAGGTCTGTGGCATGCAGAGCAGCTTGGGAGTCTGTATGTGGAACGAGTGGCTCCCAGCTCCTCATCTTGCCTTCAGACACTCGGATCACAAGGGTAGACCAGAAGGCAGTTAGTTCTCAAGGCAAAGGATCAAAATGACATTGTTTTATACAAAGCACACAGTTGTCCCTTAAGCATGCGTGGTGACTTAGTACAGCCTGTTTTAAGGATTTCATTTAAGGGAATGTAATTACCTGATGATAAAATGCCAACTGTATTAGTTACTAATACACAGTACCCTGGCCTCAAACCCCCTAAGGAAATAATGTCCCCTTAAATAGTGGGACCGAAGCCAGCACCAGAAGCACCCAGTCTAGTATACACATAAGAAAGACTTGAGCCTGTCACCTCTTTGCTCTGTTGAGGGAGCCAGCCGTAGTGTCACTTTCATTGTTTTTGTGGCCACCCATTCATATCACAATATTTTTAACCTTTTGTCTCGTTTTCCATTTTTCTGTAATTTGAGCACTTGACCTGTTTCTAGGCTTACTGGCTATCTAGATACACAGCATGCACATGAAGTTACAGAAGATTCAGCCACCCTGATGCCTTTGGGAGCTCGCACGGTCTAGAATAGGCTAGTGTTCAGTATGGCTTCAAATTCCGGCAATTGTGGCTGGGTTTATTTCTGTGGTGCGGCTGTGTTGGAATAAAGTCAGACTTAGAGTAAATCTTTAACTGCTCAACTTTGTGATTTTCCCACCTGTGGGCTTGACTAATAACACATAGGTTTTAGGGGAAGAACAATTTAGATAACCTATCTAAACAGGCCTGAAGAGTGCTCAAGGGCTGTGCGAATATTTATTATGATAACAATAATTATAATGATCTGTTTCTAATCTTCTTAATTCCTGTATGTTATTAACTACGGAAATGCTCGTTAGACTCTTCAAAATGATGCTTCTGAGCCAGTGGTTCTCAGACTCCCCAGTGCGCTGACCCTTTAACATAGTTCCTCACGTCGCCTTGGCCCCTGAGCATAAAACTATTTTCTTGCTACTTCACAACTGTAATTTCCCTACTGTGACAATCATAATATAAATATACGATATCCAGAATATCTGATATACAACCCCCCAGAAAGGTTACAGCCTACAGGTTGAGAACCGCTGTTCTAAAGTCCTGTTTTAATTTAGAATGTTTATTTATAGCCTATACAGAGGGGAACAAATTCAGACTTGTACGAAAGTGTGGCTTCATAATATTTCCAGAGAGTCCCATGGCATCATTTTCTCCACGTATCACTCATGCCTTAGGTTTATTAATTTCTTTATGTTTTGATCTCTTTTCAAGGCCATCCTGAACTATATAGATGCTTGAAAGAATAGTTTGGGGATGTTTTATGTTTTTGGACGATCTCTGAAATCATTGTTTTGCTTTGGACGGGGGTGCAGGGGGAGTAAATTCTTCCGTTATTACACAATTTCTTTAAAGGGTCACATGACTTTTTGATAGTCGAGCTTTTCCTATCATGGCTTACTTTCTGTGGTAATTGCATGACCCTTCTTCCCCTTCTCTACAGTCTTACACAGTTCCTCTTGAGGATTCATCATTGTCTTAGTAGTCCATAGGTGTGGTAGTGCTGTCAGAATACACCCAGTGTGCTTCTGAAGGCTAGTGTCTTAGCTATAATACCTTGTGGTTCTCCCAGTATATTTTAGAATCGACTTTCTTTTCCTTGGTGAAGTAAATGCTATGTGGTCATAGCATTTCGTTAATAAAATGACTTGTTAATACTGACGCCGCCAATGTTTCTTAAGGAAAACAATAAAGAGAAGTTATTTGATTTGGTAGTCATAGTAGTGTGTATGCTGTGGGGCGAATATGAAGTATTATTGTCTGCTTAAAAACCAGTGTGAGCATGAAAGACCTTAAAAAACAGAGGCTAGAGACACTTCTTAGTGGTGATACAAGAAATGCCACTGGTGTTTCCCGAGACTTTCTGGAGGAAGCTACAGCAATCATTGGAACGGTTGTTTAATTTGGTAGTAGATATGTTCCTAGTCAAAAGTGCTAATTCTAATGTTTGCTGGCAGGTGCTGCTATTAAGACCGTGTGTGGATCATAAAGTGTACAGGTCCCTTATGTAGGGGCTTGGGAAAGGTGCTGATGAAATGACTAGCCTTCTCTTTTCGCAATGGAAGTTTTATGGATAAATTTCAGAAAAGCATTTGAGAACTTGCAAACCACCACTTTCAAAGGGTCTGAAAACTGCTGTTTGGACTTGATTCCTTATTTACTTTTTTTTTTGCTCAGAAATGAGCGAGTCGGAAAATTCCTATGTCTATTTTATTTTTATTTCCTGTATGGTGCTTGTGTATTTGGATGGTGTATGGGTTTGATAATGTCTATAACTGTGCATCAGGCCCAAGACCCATTCAAACGGACTTTATTAGAGGCGGTACGAAGAGCCTTCATGTCCATGTTGCAGTTGTTTCCCAATACTTATCTTCCGGAACTGGAATTCATTTCTATATGCTGGTAATTTGATAAACTGTTTTGAAATGTATTTGTTGATCTCAGTGTAATCCTATGTGCCTATAATGAAAGGCACATGAACGCAGAGATTAGAAGAAAGGTTGGTGGTTGGCTCCCACAGAGGCCTTGCTGCCCCTTTTGGGCAATCTTTAACCTGGCACCCTCTAATGTGTTTGCTAAGATAGAGTTTTTCAAAATTTCAATAATGTCACATTTGAAAAGATGCCAAGAAACAATGTGGCACTTTCTAAATTTTGTGAAGCTAAAATTCCTAGTTACAAAATAGAGTACATGTCACAGATGAGTAGTTAGTAATGACTTCAGTGTAGCAGGAAAAGAGCAATTCCCATATGCTGATTCTAGCTTCATAATAAAGAATGTTATAGAAAGATGGCAGAGTATTTAACAAGCTGTGAGTTAATGCGACAGTGTCAGCGGATCCAGTTCCAGAAGGATAATCACTTTACCATATTTCTTCAAAAATATTTGAAGTTATATTACAAAACAGAAAACTTGCTAGGAATGAATGCAGGCTGTGCCGTATCTCCCGACCCAGAGTCAGATAGATGAGTTGAGTCTCTTTAAACAGTGCCATTGTTCCAGAATGCTTGTGTGATCCCAGATGCTTGGATACGTCTGTAATTCTCTTTGTCAGACTCTGTGGGCAAAGTTATAAATGTGTAAATGTCAGGACCTGAATTTCAGTTGCCAGAGTCCCTGGAATGCTGGATGTGGAAGGACACACATCTGCACTCCTTGCACTTGTACAAAATCTGGGAGACGGAGACAAGAGAATCCTCAGAAGCTCATGGGCTAGATAACTTGGTGTGTACAGCCTTGAACAAGAAATTCTGTCTCCAATAAAGTAGACGCTAAGGACGTACATCAGAGACTGTCCTCTCACCTCCACATGACCCATGGCCCATGTATGTACACCATGTAAGCTCGTGCAACCAAAATCACATTGCTTTTGCTCAATATTTGTACATTTCTTTGTGTCCAGGAGCATCCTGCATGTGTGTTTCCTCAAGAAGAACCCATTATTCCAAAGTTGTTATTATTATTACCTCAAGCTTGAGTGCAATGCCGTGTGTGTGTGTGTGTGTGTGTGTGTGTGTGTGTGTGTGTGTGTGTGTGTGTGTGTGTGTGTGTGACAGGCATTGTTGTCTTGCGTGTGTAGGCCCCTTAATGCCACAAGATTTCACAAGCTAACATGTTCTTTTCCTTTTGCCCATGTCTTTGGCTCTCCCTGAAGGAGTTGGAAGAATTAATTTGTGATGGTCATAGAGGACTAACCTCTGCTAAAAGTAACCTGATTCGGGGATGATCGTGTTTGAAAAGAAACTCCCCTTGTTGGTTAGCAATGGGAGATGTATGCATTGGTGTAAAGTAAAAAGATTAGATGAACCTCTGGTTTCTCGGTAGGAATTCTGCTGTATAGATCTTGCCTGGAAATAAAGAGACCTCCAGTCCATATGGTAAGTGCTGATTTCATGGAAAAGAACATATTAGTAGACTCATCCCTGAGATTTTGCCATGTTCTAATTCAGCTGCCAGATTGTGTACAAGTGCAAGGAGTGCAGATGTGTGGACTACCACATCCAGAATTCCAGGGACTCTGGCAACTCAAATGAGACATTCCAGTCACATTTTACCTCCCCCCCTTCACTGTGTGTGTCATGTCATTGTAGTTTATTGTTATTATTTACCATTCTCTTACTTGTAGAAACTCTTCAGCGGGTTTGTGTTTCTAGGGTGTCTGTTAGCCTTACTGAAATGCAAACTCCTTCTGTAGTTGCCTTTAGAATCACAGCCATTTGTCAATGGTTGTCAAGGCAACTCTTTGCTTTAAACACGACCCTTCCTTGGTATATGTTTATAGTGGGCAGTTACCCTGTTTTTCCACGTCTGTATCTCTGGACACCCTCGCTGTCTTCTCCCAGCCCCCTGCGTAATTCCACATGAAGATAATATTCCCTCAGAAGTGTCTCTAATACCACTCTCCACATTAAGTTGTTGTTTTTGTGGTTGAAGAAGTAGATCTGATAATAATAATAGCAAACAGGTAGTGCTCAGCGTTGGCATTCCGAGGGGTTTATTGTTTGTGTTGCTCGTTTTGCTCCTGTCATGTCTTGTGCTGAATTGTAGCTCAGGTGTTTACTGTGAGCTTTGCTTCTCTGACAAAGCCGGCCAGCTCTCTTAGAAAGGCAAATTTTTGTCTTAGAACTAAGTACATTATGGATATCATAAATGTATAGTTTATGGGCAAATAAACTCACTGGTAAATTTGAAGTGTAAAGTGTCTTGCCCATTAGTACACTGTAGATAAGGTATTTGATGCTGCTTTTTTCGGCTCTCTTTCTCCTCCTCCCACTCCTCCCTGCCCTCTCCTTCCTTCTGTCTTCCTTTTCTTTTCTTTTTGAACCATGAATACCTCTTGGCTCATGTCATGGACAACAAAAAAGATATATTGGAAATTAAATGTGTTATTTTGTTCTTCAGGACAAGAATACTAAATTTTAGAAAGACAGCAATGCAACATAGTCACCTACAAACATTCATATTTATAAATTGTTGTTTTTCTCTTCAAATGTTTGCCATGATAATTATGTAGATCTTGTATTTGTAACCAAGAAAATAGATATTCCATATGGAATGTTCACATAACAGTTTGTGAATATGAATGATTATGTGAGTATACATGATAGATTAGTTCTCAATAATACTTTTCAGGGGGATAGGGTTTTTCTACAGAGATCGTTTTCCTCCTTGGTTTCATGAAGTTTTAACCTAAACTCGCAACCCTTCTCAGATCTTTAAGAAGTTGATCTATTTTAGATGTGGGCTTTTCTACCTCCTCTCCCTGAATCCCGCGGTCCCATCTTTGCCTTGGACAGCTACTGCTGTCTTTCACCTGCAGGTACCTTGATCCTAGGACCACTTTCTTGGTAGACCAAACATGGATCTGGTACCCTATTTTCTGGCTTTCTTCTCTTTCTAGCCTAGAAGCTCAATGAGAGATTTTTTGATGTCTGCTTTGCAGGTCTCGCTCGACTCACGTGACACATGATTGGCCCTTAAAAAGCCGTGTTCTCTGAGCACATGTGATGTTAATTTGGCAGTGAACTCTAGCCTCAGTTATCAAAGCATCTGGTCCGTTTTGGAATATTTACCCATGACATAGGAGTGAAAACTAAGTGGAGATCATGCCAAGCGATACTTTTGACCTACGTTTCTTAAAAAAAAAAAAAAAAAAATCCAGATATTACTATTGAATCATTTGCATTTGTTCACAAATGTACACAATCTTGGACATTTTGACATGTTGAACTACTTTATTATATAGTTACTGACGCGAATATTAAAACAGTATTCCCTCAAGTAGCACTTCTAGTCATTAGAATACATTCCAGGTAGAGCTTGTTTGAACTTGTTAGCACCTTCCAACATATTTCTCATTTCCTTCCACTCATGTGCTAGGCTATGAGCGTTTGCCTGCCTGGTCCAGCTCTTCTTGCACCTCATCCTGGTCCACAGGGATGGGATGTAGAGATGATTGCTTAGCTGACTCTAATCTTTGACAATTTCTCTCTTCCTTAAGGAACCTTGTTGGTGCTAAATTATGTTTTAAAAGTTGCAATCAATTCTCTATGAAAAATGTAATTGCATTGCACATTGTATAGCACTCACAAAACAAAGTAGTTAAGTATGGCCCTTTTATTTGGTCAGATACTACTGCACTTCAGAAACCATTTAATTGAAAATAGAAGCCAAAGTCTGTAGAAAATATTAACTAAGTGGGAGCTTGAAACTAATAGAATTTTACCTATTAACTTTTTTTTTCCATACAAAATGAGCAGCCACTCAGCAGCATTTACTTGAGGGAAGGAATACCTTGATTTCCTGTTTTGCACAATTTTGTGGAAAGTCCATTAGGTAAGGTTAGCACCTGACACATTTCTTCTCAACAACAGTCTTTATTCAGTCTTATAAAGAATCAAAGAATTTAGATGGTGAATTCCCAGAGGAAAACCCACAAGGCTTGAACTGACTGTTTGTCACACATCAGTCCAGTCTTCTAAGATAAACAGGTGGCTGTTACCACTTTTCAGTTGGGTTTTCTCATCTGTAAAGTGGGGTTAATGGATAACTTGTACAGTTTTGCTGAGGGGTAAGTGGGAAAATTCTGTGAGCAGATGAATAAATAATTAGGACATAGTACATGTTTAGTAAATGGTTCTCATCCACTTTAACTTAACTTGTCTCTGCGATATAATTGTATATGTAATTGCATATTTGTATAATTGCGTATTATACCATCATGATGATTTGCATTTAATAACTATAGAGGAGTCTTCCCTTGACTCCTCCTATCATCCTTGATGACAGTCCTGGATTAAAAACGTTTTCTCTTTTCTCCCTGTTTCAGGCTCTCTGAATATCTTCTCTTCTGTTGTTCTCTGCTTACATTTAGTTACACTTTTCCCTCAAACCCTTTCTCTAATTTAAATGTCTCAGGTTGTTCCTGCGCTCAGCCCCTTGCCTGCTTCAGTACACAGAAGCTCCTTGTCTGCACACGGGCCCGAGGCACTCATGGTAACTCTTCAGTGAGGCCTTTGTAGGTGGAGTGTCAGAATATAGCCGCTGAAAGATTTAATCTCAACATATCTGTCCATGCTTTCTGCAGAACAGTTGATGTTTTTCTGGCAGGAAAATAACATCAGCACCAATCACATAGCCACAAAGCACAAGGGTGCTAAGAATTATGACACAATGCATCCACCTGGATAACTGACTTTTCCTGTCAAGAAACATAGTCTCTAGTTTAAGCTACCCATGCTCCAACTTGACCCTGATTTCTTCCCCTAAAAATCAATGCCTGTCCTGACCTCTAACACTAAGTTTGGCTTTGTTTGATTTTGAACCCTACAAGCAGTAATGCACAGCATTTATGAGTATCGTGTGCTTTTACCAGTTCTAAGCCTCTTGTGTTTGTCAGTAATATACTGTACATAGTTCCTTCATATATTTTTTCAATATAACATTGTATAGTAGAATCACATACTTCACTGTGTTTTCTTACATTATTCATTGCATGGATGTGTATGCCTGCGTATGGTATGTGTTTATGTATCTTTGAAACTAAACATGGTTTCGTGTCTTTCCAGATGTTTTAAGTTGCTCGGAGTCTGATCTAAACATTTGATGTTTTCCTGTATTCTTTTATGCCCCACGAGTTGTATTTTCAAGTTCTCTTTTGACATATATTTACTTTGTATGTGTGTGTGTGTTCTTGTTTGCGTCTCTGAGGGCATGTGTGTATTTAAATACATGTACAGGACTGTGCACTTGCAGATGGGGGAAAGAGTTAGACATCAGGTGTCTTCCTCAATCCCTATACGCTCTATTAATCAGTAAGGGTCTCTGACTGAACCTGGAGCTCGCTGATGGCTACTGCGCATCAACAGTTCCTTTCACAGACCTCTCTTGAGTGCTGGAGAGCAGGTGGGCTGCCTCCTGCCAGCCAGCGCTTATGTCAGTGCTGGGGATCCAAACTCCGTGTCTTACACTTGCATGGCAAACACTTCCTCAACACGGAGCAGTCCTTCCAGCGTGTGACTCAGAGTTTTGAAGAGGAAGTTGAAGTATACATATTTCTCACTACTTACGCATTCACTGCCTTGTACACTTGGATCTTGGGCCACGGTGTGATAGTTGGTTCTTTATCCAGTGTAAAGAAAGACAAAATGCTTTGAGTCCGTATGTCTTGATTAGAATGTATAACACATTGATGAGACAGCTGTAGAACTGTCTTCACTTTTATTTATTTATTTTTCAGGGTTCATTAAGACTTAGGGCTTCCTTGAGAAGATAAATAATATGCAGAAATATTTAAGAGGTTTTAATGCCTACCCATCTAATAACAATATATTTGAGTATACACTTCACCTCATGTTTGTCTCCATGAGAGACATATACTAGTATATATCATACATACTAGAAGTAAAAAAAAAAAAACCCAAAAAACAAAAAACCCAAATGTTCTTTGTCTTGTCTCTCCAGTCATCACTGTCATAGTCTGTCATTGACAATTGTGGAAATGTGCCCCAGTTTTAGATGTGTCCAACCTGCAGGAGGGTGGAAGACCATGGGTGACGAGTAGATACTTATAAATGAGTGTGTATAGATAATCTGAGTAATACATTGCCCATATGAATGGAGATATGCTGATATTTTTAATTAGCAGTAATGTCAGTATTGGCATTTTCTAGTCTAGGTAATTCACAGTCTAGTAGAGAAACATAAATGCATCACCAATTAACGGATAGGAAGGCTGTTGAATGCGATATGTTTGAAATGGTACATGAACGAGTGCAGAAAAACAATTTCTTTGGTGACTACACTTGAAGACTTGGTAGAGGTCCACTCATGTCATAGACTTTAGTAGTCTGGGTCTCTTAGTGCTGGTGGCTTTAAGGCAACTCCAAAGGCTGGAATAACTTAGTGACCTCTATGCAGTTATTGCCCCGAGATATGGAGCCAAGAAATATCTTTAATGGCTGCCTTTGTAGACTGCTTCTCTTGTAAATATCGGAAAGGGATACTGCTTTTATATCCATCCATATATATATGGAGAGAGAGAGAGAGAGAGAGAGAGAGAGAGAGAGAGAGAGAGAGAGAGAGAGAGAGAGAGAGAGAAAGAAAGAGACATGTGCCTTGCATGTACAAATACCTAATGAAAAAATATCAGATGTTTATGAAACATACACTAGTTTAAACTAGTGATATAATAGAGGTTTAGTGTACTGGTCAGGTATGCCCAGTGCTTAGCCTCTGCCTAAGGAAGGGCTTAAACGGTATTGCTTCATCTGTAAAGTGTGCCTAAAATATTACCTTACCCAAGATGGCCAATCAAAATTGAAATCAGGTGAGATGGTGTACTTTTGTTCCAATTCCTGGCTCATTTTAGCAATGTGGACCATTGAGTCACTAACTACAAATGTTCTGTCAGTGTCTATGGTCACTCAGGATTAGAGGCCTAAAGGCAGTCTGGTTCTGAATTTTGTTTTCTTCACTCAGTTAGATTTTGGAGAAACAAAGTGTGAAACGCCTGAATCTAGAATTATGTAAGAGTTTTTTCCTTTTACTCTGTTATGACAGCTGTCCACATGGAGATGGATGGAGAAAAGAAATGATTAATTAGGGTATAGGCGGAGAAAATCTTTGCTTAATGTGCATGTGTGTGTATGTGTGTGTGTGGCGGGGGAAGGGTGCTGTGTAGGTAGAAGTGTAAGTTTACATCAAACTTGAAATGGAAGATTAATTACATTACCTATGTGAAATATTTCATGTGTGAGCTCATTTCTGCTCTAGCTAATTCTGTCCTCTCACCCACATGCAACAAATTACTTCCTTTTTCATATGTGACTGTGTTAAGTGTTCGGGCCCTGAAGAATCTACATGCATAGTCATTCTTTCAAGTGCGGATCTCAGTGAGACTTTAACCCCAATTCAATCTTTGTATTTAAAATTACTTTAAACATTGTTACTTGTTTCAATTAATTCAGTATCATTTTAATTTCTCTCTCTCTCTCTCTCTCTCTCTCTCTCTCTTCCTTCCTCCTTCCCTCCTTCCCTCCCTCTTGGACCCTTTCTTCTCCTGCCTTTATTTTTTTGTCTCCTATCCATTCTACTGTAACTCGCTTCCCTTTCCCCATATCTCCTCTCTATTTATTTAAATCATTAGAGGATATACTAATAAGTCACAATAGTAGCAAAGCTCAAAATTCCATGGGAATTCCTCAGGCTATACAAGCTTAGGATAGGGAGTCTACTTGAGGACACTTGATTTACATTATTTTTGTAAGTCAGAATCATCAGCGAGATTAGTATTAATTCATGCTGTAAATGCACGCATTAGCTAAAGGCTGGTTTTCCAACCATGGGCCCAGGCAATGCTATTTTGTTTTTTATTATTAGTCTGGTTAAGTTGGGAACAAGGTAGTTTTCAGAAGCAGGATTAATAACCATGGAGGATTCTGGAGACAATATTCTTTCAAGTACTGGATAATTACAGAATGTAAACACATTTTTATTGCAACGTTAAGTCTTTCTCTAATGCCTTACCCATTCCACATTTTGTCAAACATCATGCTGTATTTTCTTAATTTTAATAGAATGAAATTTAAGTTATTTGTACAAGAATGAGAGTAGCTCATAAGTTAGTTCAGCTGCTAGAAGCCCCTCCAAGCCTGAGAATCTCAGAACCCACACTAGAGACAAGGATTAACTCTTAAGTGTTACCTTCTGAGTCTACAAATGTAGTGTAGTGTGTGAGTGTGTAAGTGTGTGTGTTTATGTAAATGCTTGTGCATACATACTCCATGTATACACATAATGATCATAGAAAACTGGTGAAAGGAATGAGACACATTTAGGATCAATGTTTTAAACTGATCGTTGTCATGGTTTAGTTTTCAGATGTGGGATAGGGGGTTGATGGAGGGGTTAACCGGGAAGTGGGATATCATGGGATGGGGGGTTGGTGGAGGGGTTAACTGGGAAGTGGGGTATCATGAGATGGGTGTTTGGTAGAAGGGTTAACCGGAAAGTGGGATATCATTTGAAATGTAAGCGAATGGAATGATTAATAAAAAAAATGGTAACAGCAAAAAAGTTAGAGTTCCTAAATGTGAGTATAAATATTGAGCTCAGGATTAACATTGAAATTATACATACTATATAATTAAGAGTATATGACTTCACATTGATATTTTATCTTCTGCTTTTCTCTACTAAGTGTCTGTAGTCCTTCCCGATCACTGATCATTCTAGATGTTGATTCTATTATATCATATTTTGTTGTGTCTTGAATTTCCTTTAATACTGAAAACTGTTTTAATACTAAAACACAACAATAAGCCTCTTCAAAATCATAAAGAAACTGAAAACATTAAAGTTTCCCTGCCAAGTTAAAGCAGTTACATTATGCATATTTAAACGTCTTAGTTCTGATGTTCCCTGAGCCATGCCGTCTTGAAGCTGTACCTTTTCTGCGTTCAGCAGACCTTTAGCGGGGTAAGTGGTATTCTGTGACATAAGCCAAACGAGACTGGGAAATTCAGTCCAAATGGAGCAGATGCCATCTTCTGGTCCGTGTAAGGTCTCTTCGAGCTCTAATTGCTAATATCCATTGTGGATATCTGGGAGGGCTGCAGAGTATACAGTTTCAACTCTGCTTAATTTGATCAAGGACTTATCTTTCATTTCTCTTTTAGAAGTCAGTATCATGAGAAGAACATAAGAGAAGTTTTCTGGGCTTCGTGTCATCTCTGTTTAAACAGACACCCTCTCAAAATCCCAGACAGAACTTAGCTGACTACGGGGTGAACAGAGGCAGAATATTCCCATAATATTTTCAAAATTCATTTTCTTTCAAAAGTGATTCACATAGTGGAAACTTTCTAGGCGCAGTCCTCCAATTCTGCACTGATTTTGTGTGTACTTTTATGCAGAGAACTTTATCTTCTAGATGACAGAGAACTGTGTTTTGTTCCACGTCACTATGCTCTGTTGCTTTCATAATAATTAAATAGTTAAATAATTGATTTATTTTATTTCATATGTATCCATGTTTAGTTTGCATGTTTGAGGACCAGAGGTCACAAAAGAACATCAAATATCCAGGAACTGAATTACTGATAGCTGTGAGCTGCCATATTGGTAGGGGAAACCAAACACAGACCTTCTGCAGGAGCAGCGTGTGCTCTTAACCCCTTCAGTCCTGTCCCCTGGTCCACATGGAGATATTTAAAAGGGTAGTTTGCATTCAAAGTATAATTGTACTTCAAAAGAGAAAAAATTTCCTCCTCCTTCTGTCCTGTTCTCCTGCGATTTCATCAGAAGGAGAATGATGCTGGGTAAGTGTTTGAACTTCCCAGTGGAGGAACAAAACAACCAGAGGAGACTGATAAAGAGGAACGACTTTCCTTTCACACCATGTCAGAAGTGTTAGCATGTGATCACTGGGGCACATGGGGCAACAAAGCTGCCTGCTTTGTGCCCGACAAAAAGCAGAATCAAATAGAGCAGGCAATTTGGAAAGACACAGCCGTTCATAGGCAAGACCTCCCTGCCTTTCTTCTTACCATGAGGCTATGACTCTTGTAATTGCTACTGTTCAGTTATAGTTCAGTTATAGATCCTCATGAATTGATTACACGGACACTAAATAGGATTGTATCTAAAACAAAATAAATATCGTGTCACAGACCTGTTTATTTCACTACGTAAAAGTCTGTTGCAAGTGCTATACATTGGCTGAGATTAATCTGGCTAGGTACAGACTGATAGGTTTTAGGAAGCATGGAAGGAAAACATCCATTCTGTTGTGTGGATGTATTATCAAATATTCATGATGGCTGTGCCATTAACTGGTGGACACTTCTGTGGTTCTGTCGTTAGGCCATTTGTCCTTAGATGGGTGCAGGCCTTTCAAACTACTTCCTATTGTATGGTAAGGACGAGCTGGTTTCTAAGTTACTTCTCAGTTTCATGAGGAAGAGCTATTGCACATGACGGCACAAGTGCACTTCCCTTCATCTTGGAGAGAGAAAAGTTGTCTGTCTCTCCTTTATGTACATACAGTATAGTACCTATTGGTATATACAGTACCAGACACACAGTGTCTTGTTAGCATCGATTGTCAGTTTATCTTTAAGTCTTATGTTCAGTTTGGCACTCTTAAAACAACAACAATCAACCAAACAAACAAACAAATAATGATGAAATTCTTGCCGTGGCTTCATAGTGCATTGAAAATTGGGCTATCTCCTCACCATGCCCCGACCAGAGTCACCACGCTGCGCATTCTGTATTCTGTGTGTGTGCAGTCACTTTACTTTATCAAGTGGATTAACACTCCTTGGCACTGATTTCTTAAAGGAAACAGCTGTTTATAGCCTGCTATATTAGCGGATTGAATTAGTGATTGAAATGTCCTTTGTTTCATGACAGACTGGAAACATAGCGAGTGCAATAAATAAAAATTAAACCGCTTTTAATAAACAAAGGTCATTTCTAGCAAATGCTAGAAAGTAAGGTAAATATTCACACAAAGACAGAGCGTGGCTCTTTTTGTTATCAGCTTTCATACAATGCAGTGTTAATTCACTCCATAGCCATCCTGATAAGTAGATTCATTAATATGCTGCCATAAGGTACTCTTTTGGAACTTGACACCATGATTGGTGCTTTGCCCAAGGACCAGTTGATTTATAAGTTTAGCCAAGAGGTAACGGGCAAAGTTAAGCTTGCTCACATGCAAATTAGTGGGCCAGGGTAATTTGTGGTTCAGCCAGATTAGTTGGTTTACATCAACAGTTTTCACTGTAGACATTTTTGTTTTCTTTGAAAAAAAATATTGAAAACCACATGAGTCTGTTTCTGTGAGGGAATTATTCCTCTCTGATGTCGATACTCCAAGATACACAATTGTTCTTTAGTTATTCCACTTAGTGGAAATAATGCATGCTTTAGTGTTTTCCAGATAGGATTTAAAGTCAGATTTCTACCATAAAGTCTTTGGAGACAAAATATAACTGTTTCGAAATTTTCTTCTAAAAACCAAGTAGTGAATGTAAATTTTTAGTGTGCATGCATAAAGACTCATTTTTACAAACATCATATTTTACTAACTTACCTCGTGATCCCTTTTATCATAGACTAATGGCTTTGCAATGATCTATTTAAATTATATGGAACACAGTATGATGAAATGATTGCCTAATGTATATGTGACTCAAAATTATTGAATGAGGCCACATAAAGGGTTTGCATTTTATCTCAGGGTGGTTTAGTGGTTCTATTGTCTGAATGATTATTAATTAACTTTGTATTTGGAAGTATGTTACTAGAAGTAATCATTTTATATTTCTTTGGTCTGAAGTGATAAGAGATTTATTTTATGGGAGATGTCTGAAGGTGATGGAATTTAAATCTCAAAAGGATTTAAAATCTCCAGAAATCTCTTTAAAAATGTAGGGATGATAAAACTCCAAAGTCCAAATTAAATAAAAATGAATATTAAAGGACCGGGTTTGACATGGAGCTTATGGAGTTAGAAACTCTCCCTGCCCCTAGCAAAGAAAGTGTTCTACCGTTGAAGTCTTGTCCTAAGATTAGAAGGAATAGAAAACATTTAAACTCCTTCAGTAATGCTTGGGTCTGTGAATTGGATAAACAGTGTCCCTTGCATTTTATAGTTCACTTAAGCAGTCTGATTTTGATCTGTATATGTGGAGTAGACAGGATACAAGTGGTTCCCCATCCCCCAAACCAATGAGCAGATACATATGTTCCTTAAAGAAGAAACTTCCCGTGTTCATATGGAAGCTATCTAGCTTGCTATAGGTCTGAGACTTGACCTCCCTTTTATTTTGCTATCATTTGCTTAATTCTTTAGATTCTTTGTGGTAGACTTTTGATCAAAAGAAACTTTTTATTCTTCTTTATCTCCTTTTATTTTTTTCATAAAAGCTACAAGAAATGTGTAATTAATAACTTTGTTCTTTATGTTAGTGATACGAGCAAGTATGGTATAAAACATTTTATTATTAATGATTAGAGCATGATGACTTCTTCTTGTGTTTTACTTTGATTTCAAGCACTTGAAAGTTTTATTATCTGGAGAAAAAGAACAAGTCATCTGGTGTTACATATTCTGAAAACCAGAACAGCTACTTGTCCTACAACTTAAACTCAATGGGATTCCAGGCAGAGGTCAGATCACACAGTCCAGTCCCTGAATATTTGCAATGTAGTTGAGAATATAGTTTGCATATGTCTACATGTACATTAATGTATATGTAGGTTCATGCATAAAATGACATTTAGAAAGCTAGTGAAAGAAAAATTTTAAATAATCATTTCACTTGATTTTTATATTGTTTTTCTCTTGGAAGTTAAAGCTAATGAAGACAAGCAAATCATGCCTGTGTGTTTGGTTCACAACTGATGCTGAATGGGGAAGGAAGTCCATCATTGAGTGAAGGACATCTGTGTCCGTGTGTGTGTATGTCTCTCTGTGTGTGTGTGTGTGTGTGTGTGTGTGTGTGTGTGTGTGTGTGTGTGTGTGTGTGTGTGGTAAATCCTAAGCTAGGAGGGGGTTATCTTAAACCTATTGGTGCTGTTAATCAATCTAAAAGAGACAGGTAACTCTTCCTTTCCTTTTTTTTTCCTTTTATTTGAGGCCAAGGTAGTTGAGAGAACATACAGGGAACATTCTGTACTTCCAAAGTTTCATATTCAATGGAAAGTAATCCTAGTTTTCAGCACACTGAATGTGAATTCAGTTTTCTTCAAGTTACTGTAAAAATTGATTTCTCTGGTCAGGCAGTTTGAGTATTGGTTGCATGGATAGTAGGGCTAAGATCATTTCATAAGAGTATGAGTGCATATATCGGTGTACATGTGAGTGGGCATGTAAATAGATTCGCATATCTGTATTTAAATGTGTATGCACATATATGGCGTAGAGATGTCATTAGTGGTGAATTTCACTGTCCAGATAACAGAAGACTTAATTCTCCTGTTTCTGAGAAGAAGCCACCTGGAGGAAAAGATTCATATCTTACACAGACGATTCTTTTATATACTTATTTCAATCAGTGAAACGAAGAGTGTTATGTCTTAAACTCTAATGTTAAATGTTTCCACAGCACAAATCCAAGTGATACTATAACACAAAGCCTTATTCTCTTATATTTTCAATAATTGTTAACTCTAAGAATGTTTTTAAGTCTATTGTCCTAATTTAGAATTTAGTGAAATTAGTTGAGGGTAGAACTTAGGATTTTTGCGACAGGTATGTTTCTATCTTAGGACATACTGGGCATACTGTTTAACTGTCTTGGCAGTCAGGTTAGACGACCTAATTAAGAGGGATTTGTGTTTCTGTGTGTTGAAGATGGTGTAGTTATACACAATGCTTACCGTTCTCTCATTTGGTAATAGTTCTGCCTCTCTCAATTATGCTGAAGTCTTAAATGATCACTTTAGACTCCCTTGGTCCATTTCCCCTTTTAACCTCATTATTTAAAAATCTGCCTTACAGTGGATCTCCTTTAACAAGCATTTTGAATTTATTTGTTCTTTTAGTTTAAAAGAGGACTATTGCTATGGAGTAGAATGAGACATAACTGGTGATTTACCTTCATTCATGTGATTGTCCGTTTTAATGACTTCTAAAGTTCGTCTAGAAAAACCATTGCTGGTGTGAACAAATTTAGATCCCCTCTCTACCCAGCATTGGTAAGTATGACAGTCTTAGGGTTGAGAGAGGTTTATGGGTTGAATGATGGCACCCAGATTGCAATATGTTGAAAAGATGATTCTTGTCCTATAATATTTTATATCACATTCCTTCCCTGGCTGTATCGTTAAAACCAAGGAAGGAAAGGTTTCTGTCCTGTGTCAACCTGGGCTTTTATTAGAATGTTTTTTAGCAGCTCAGGGTGCTAGCATGCTGTCATATTTTAAATGTTAGCCATGCAAGCATATGTAGATTATTTAAGAAGAGGATCCTTTCTCTGTGCTGTTTGTTTTACAAATGTAAGATCATCTCTCAAAACATGTTCGGTGTTCTCTAAGCATCTTCTAAGACAGTTAGCTTCCTGATAGTTGACAAATAGAATCAATACTTGTAGAAAGCACTCGAAAGCCACCCACATGCTTTATAAAGTCAATGCTGGGTATGATTTTCCAAGTATGTGATCTATTTTTTTTTTTCAAGAGAAAATGTTCACTGGAAAAGTTCTTGGCACATAGCGAAACATCGTGCAATCTGTTATTTGTCTTAGAGATAATAACTGGCGGGTGGCTATAGTCTTGTGCTATCTAACTTATGACTTGAGAGGGGAGTTTCTTCCACTCAGAAGTATTGCAAATGTGCTTATATTTACATAATATGTCACTCTGAAAAATTATGATGATATTAATTCCAGTAAAAAAAATGTTTTTTCTATAGCTACTTCAAAGTATACTCAAATAAATTAACCACATTTTTTTTTAAAACGAGCAACTAAAAAGAACATGCCCCTACCCCCCACAGCACAATATAAAACCCAAATGACCTCTCTGATTCTTCTTTGAAGTTTTAGCAGTTTAACGTTCTTTGCGATGTATATTATTAAGGACTCTGTTGAGCGTAAGGCTTCAGTGAGTCATATGCTTTCTGAAGGTTTGTTCCTGGGTGGAAGAAAGAACTAAAATTTGGGCAGACAATAATTTAATTAAATTCTCTCTCTTTTTTTTAAATCAGGAGCTAATGATGTTGGTAGAGTCATTTTTAAGCTTTGACCCACCCACTACATTTTTCATGATAGTGATAAATCAGCAGAGATCTAAAATGTTTCTTTCTTCTGAAAATGTCTTTTTATACCAATATGAATGTATTTAGATCAATTCACTTTCAAGTATTTTATCTTAGTTCTCTTGTCATTTTCCCCAATCACGTTGACATTAATATATGGGCATAAACCATTTGTGTTTCATTTTGATAGATGGGTAACCTTCATGAATCAAATTATGATTTCTTCAGACATTCTGTCTTTTCGTACAGAATTTTTACAGTTTTGGGCAACCTCATTCACATTACTTCAGTTGCTCCTTGTTAGAATGTAGGTATGCTAAGGAGAAAAGTTGGCACACAAGTGTTCGGGTTTTTAACCACTTGACCAAAGAAGGACCAAACTGTAGTGAAAAGGGATGAGATAAGTGAAATGTACAAAAAAGTTCAGAATTTTAAAAGGGAGGCAAGAAGCTTGTCCCAAACCAAAATCATTTTATGTGTAGGAACACTTAATATTATGAACTAGAGCATCCTGTCTTCTAGGTCAAGTTTAAATATAAGTGCACAGATATGTATATACACTCATATAAAGGTTGTAAATTTATAAACACACACACACACACACACACACACACACACACACACACACACACACACACCCCTCACTGAATTCTACAGTTTACTTCAGAACTACTGGGCTCAACTGATCCTCTTTCAACATCCCAAATTGCTAGGACCACAAGCACATGTCACTACACTTGGTTTATGATAGCATGACTTTTGCTTACATTTATAGTTTAAATAATGACTAATATTTTAGCTTCATATTTTTCCTTAGTTTTCCCCTTGGATAGCTAGCACTAAAATTGCCTTGGAGTCTTTCACATGCCTTCCCAAGGCTACCAGAGCCTCATCTGACAGACAGACATCTGACAGATACAGGCATCCTTAGACCTTGTCAACAAAAGCAACATTAAAATTTGAACATTACTACAACGTAGTTAACCTGTAACTCAAATTACAAAGAAGGTCCTTAGCTTCTTTTATTTGAGGCTTTCATGGACTCATGAACATATTCCTTATTCCTTCCCACAGGTCAATGTGCCCCCGACTAACCCTTTGTCTTGAATCTTTACTCTTTTATCCTGGTTTTGTTATTCCATGAGGGAGCTTATGTGGATATTTGATGAATGATATTATTGGTGTATAAGGAGAACATTGTAGTTTTAAAACTGCTGTCGTACTGTCCTCGACAATAGTTACTCAAATGAAGTATCACCTCATCGAGGATGCTTACACATTAGAACATTTTCTTGTTCATTGATTCATATCGCAACAATTTTGAGTGACTAGCGTTGTTCAGAAGCAATGGTCCACCCAGGCCTTTCAAGCTAGTATGTTTCTGCAGCCCATGGAGGAATTGCAGAGAAAACAGCCAAGCCCTACTATTAATTTGGATTTTTCCAGCACATTGGTGGTTTTAGTATAACTTACTTTACTAAACTGGGCCTCACAGCAGAGCCTGCTAATAATAAAGCTTGTTTTATTAGAAATTAGCATGCAGAAATTTCAGAAAGATATTTTGCGTGATCACTTAGGCAACTTGATTTTTTTCAGCCTAGAGCTTAAAGAACAAAGACCATAGGGCCCCATTCTCAACTGGCCTTTGTTAATATGGCCTTTGATTTGTGGGAGAATATTTCTCAATATTATTATAGTTCTGCTCACTATTATCACTTGGGTCTAAGCTTGATTTTAGCTACTGATGTTACTAAGGCCTAAGGCAGGGACAGTAGAGCTGGCGTGGGAAGAAAATCACCAGAAATTGCCAAGACCTTGTTATTTCTGCCTCAGAATGACAGTGACCTGTATCAACTTCCATACTGTTCTGTAGGAGAGAACACACAGGCTTAGTCTATTTCCACAGAGTCCCAGTGAAACCTCGCTTGTTGCTGTAACACACATCAAGTCCTACTCTCAACTTCCAGGATGGTACCTTTAGGTTTTAAAGTACTTCTTGCTAGGGCAGATCAGAAATGTTCATTATCCTCTTTCCTGCTAGTAAGTGGGCAGTTTTCACTCAGTTCATAACATAGCCGTCTGTTTCTTTTTTGACTTGAATTTGTTTCATTGAAACTGTATTCCCTAAAAATGCAACTTGGAAATGATATGTACACTTACATACATTTTCATGGGAGTACACATTTGATATGTTTTGTAAAGTTCAGCGCGTACATGTCTGTTCTATAAACAGCATAAATTCGATAACATGTATAAATATGTGTGCTTATCATTGACCATAATTGAAAATAAGGACAATTAATGGAAAATAACATGGGTGGGAATGAATAAAAGTATGGCTCTGAGTCTTTTGATATTCATAGCCTACCTTAAAAGAATATACCAGCTGGCCTTTGTGTTAAACAGTTCCAAATATCAATGATTTGCTTTTGTCTGTTTGCCCCTTTTTCTTTTCCTATCTGAAGCTACTTTTTCCACTCCCTAGAGGAACTATTTTATTGTGTACCTTGGGAGACTTTGAATAGCCTGTCAAATATCCTAGACTGGGCTACCTGTGTGTAATGTTCCAATAACCGTGTACCTTCATTTTCCCTATGTGTTAACAGATATGGTCCGGAAAAAGAACCCCCCTCTGAGAAACGTTGCTAGTGAAGGCGAGGGTCAAACCCTGGAGCCAACAGCTACAGAGAGCAAGGTATCTGGGAAGAACAAAGAATTTTCTGCAGATCAGATGTCAGAAAATACAGATCAGAGTGATGTTGCAGAATTGAACACGAAGGAGGAACACAGCACGCATGGCCAAGAGCCGTCTTCGAGCAGTAAGAAGGACTTGCAAATCTCAGGCCTGAGTGAGAAGGCTGGCTTCAATTATGAAAGCCCCAGTAAGGGAGGGAACCTTGCCTCCTTCCCACATGATGAGGTAACAGACAGAAATATGTTGGCTTTCTCATCTCCAGCTGCTGGGGGAGTCTGCGAGCCCTTGAAGTCTCCTCAAAGAGCAGAGGCAGATGACCCTCAAGATATGGCCTGCACCCCATCAGGGGATTCACTGGAGACAAAGGAAGAGCATAAAATGTCACCAAAGGCCACTGAGGAAACAGGGCCAGTGCAGAGTGGTCAAGCCAATTGTCAAGGTTTGAGTCCAGTTTCCGTGGCCTCAAAAAACCCACAAGTGCCTTCAGATGGGGGTGTCAGACTGAGTAAACCCAAAAGTGACTTACTGGTGAGTGACAACCCAGACCCGGCGCCTCTGTCTCCAGAGCTTCAGGACTTTAAATGCAATATCTGTGGATACGGTTACTATGGCAATGACCCCACAGATCTGATTAAGCACTTCCGAAAGTATCACTTAGGACTGCATAATCGCACCAGGCAGGATGCTGAGCTGGACAGCAAAATCTTGGCCCTTCATAACATGGTGCAGTTCAGCCATTCCAAAGACTTCCAGAAGGTCAACCGTTCTGTGCTTTCTGGCGTGCTGCAGGATATCAGCTCTTCACGGCCTGCGTTACTAAATGGGACCTATGATGTACAGGTTCGTGTCTTTTCTTGTGATTTCTAGGAAGAGGAAATAGTGATTAGTAATGAGATGTGGATTCCTAGTTTCATGTTTAGAGTAAACTCCCAAGGACAGACACATAGCTTTAAGACCCCATTGAAAAGATGTATGAATATCATTGCTACTCAACTCAAATGTCTATCCAGAGTTTAACTTCCCATTGTGGGTGTTGTGGGGAGTACAAAATTTCCAGTAGAGTTGGGAGAGTCTGTGCATGGAATTAGCTAAGGTTACTGTTTCTTGTTCTACTTCATGGTAGTTAGATCATTTCAGCCTTGCAGCGATGGTAGTGATCTGTGACTGCCCATGGCGATCATTCATTGCCTTGCTCTAGTTCTGACTATTAGGCTTTTTTTTTTTTTTGTACCTTAAATTAGTATTTGGTTTTATACTTAGTCTAATTAGAGTTAAGTAATATCAACCGTGACAGAGACATATATACTCCTGAAATGTCAAAATCATTACAAGTGAAAATTGAAAATAACATTTTACATTGACTAAAAATTTCAACGAGACCATAAGTAGTAAGGGGCCCTGAATGACTTCTATGCAAACCAATAAAGCACCCCTTTGGCCGTTTAAGGAAAAGGGCAATAATTTATGAAATATTTACACTTTTATTGAAACCCATACACTATTTTATCTATTTTTCTGCCCTCAGTTGAAAGCAAAATGATATGAAAAAAATACTAAAGCGTAATAATTTAATTTAATAAATTAAATTAAATTAATTGGAGTGCATATAAAAATTCAATGTTTAATTTTAATTTTTGTGATTTTAGCATAGTTGAAACTCACGGCCAGTTTAGCAAAAAGTATTAAGTTTATTGTATTATTAGGAGAGAGAGAACACAAAACATGTGATAATTACTATTAAACTTATTATGAACTATTAGATGTACCATAGAACTAATGAGTTCCCATAGCACTTATTTAGCCCAAGAAGTCCCTTGACAGTCATTTTTGTCATCTTCCTAGCCATGGTACCTCATTCCTACAATTTTCTTCTGAATGATGTCAGATAAGATAAGAAATGCACAGAAAGTTAGGTTACAGAGAATAGATGTAAAATATTTTGTCATATTTGTAAAGAGGATCAGGATAGAAAATTCTAAGTCCATTCAGGATCAGAATGGGCATCACCATTAGAAAGGGGATGTGGACAAAACTTAATAAGCCAGTTTCATCTTTAAAATTTCCATCTTCTCAGTGAATTTCTACAAATAGAGTTATTTCTGTGGAGCAGTGAATTAAGGCAACATAGTTATTATGCATAAAAGCTGCATGCTTTTGAACTCCTGTCTTATTAAGGATCATTTCCCTGTCTTATGTCAGATACACTCTGCTGTCAAGCTCTGATTTGGAAAGCAAATACGTGTTTTAGATAAAAGGGTTGGAAGTGCATAATGTCAGTATGCGAAACGGTGTTTTATAATTAGCAAGTAATATGATGTTAATACCTGGATTTCCGGCAGTTTCAGTTTGTTCACTCTGGGGACGACTTCTGAGGGAAGCTGATCCCGCCTGTCAGGAAGGTTCTAAAAAGATTACTAAGGCCTAGGGTTTGGAAGAATTCAGATTTTTAAACACACTTCCATTTCCCCCAAATAGTTATTTGTTAGGTTCTTAGTTATTTATAGTAAAGTTTATGTTTGGGTGGAACACTTTTCCTGGGCAGTGATTTTAGAAATGAAACAGATGTGTGAGCTATCTGAATTTGGAAATAAAACAGCTGATCATAACGGTGCTGTGTACTAAATCCCTACTACGCATGCAGCAAAGAAGAAAAGTGATCGGTAATCACAGGCAGGATGGCGATCTTGTTTAGAATTATTTTATTTCCCTCTTCAGTTGAATGAATGAATTCTGTAACATGTAGAGTAAAACCAACCCATGGGGAAAAGTGGGTGATTCTCTCAAGGAAGTGGATGGGTTTAGGGCCAAATCAACAGAAAGTTAACTTCATTTTTCTGTGAAGAAAACACCAAGAATATTTTGACCAATGATGATTTTGAACATATGATGCATACATAGTTAATATCGATGCAGAATACATGTCTGAGTAACTTATTAGTTTCCACGTTGAACCACAAAACAAACAGCTACTCTTTCTACGTATACTCAGCACCAAAAGCATGGTTAAAATTGCTTTTTACCATCCCAGATTTATGCTTCACAAATGTTCTTTGACTAGTTCTTTCTTTGGGCACGTTATCTGTTTTGACTAAAAGCTGTGGGATAAAATACTGACTACAGAATTTCTTTAATGCAGAGTTCTTTAAGAAATATGCATATCTGTCCATCCATCCATCCATCCATCCATCCATCCATCCATCCATCCATCCATCCATCCATCCATCCACCCATCCAGGCATACAAGTAAATACTGAATTTTATGAGTTATTGGCTTGTGTATATACTAATAAAATATTTTTCTAGATGCCGGTATTATGAACAATTTCAGGAATCATTTACTGAGCTACAGTAGTTAAGTCAATTGCAAAAATGGATGAACTATTCATTAATCTTTTTCAATTAAACTGGTTTTTAGGGAACGTTCACAGCAGTCAGGTAATGATAGATTTATGACACTTTAGACCAAGATAAAGGAGCACAGGAAAGACCTCAGAGGACGCTGTGCCTTTGATCTATGGTTTGGTTTGACACGGATGGTTTTTATATTAATCGAACTCACTTGACTGCAAATATAAGATAGCTAGTTTGGAAGATGAAGTGATTTAAACAGCGTCTTAGATTTTTATAACTACATTATAAACATTTGAAAATTCAATAGCACAGTTATTATATGACACAAATCACATTCGTGTAAATGGTATTCCAAACAACTTGTCCTATAGATAAAGAACCAAGGCTAGGTGATGACCAATGACCATAGAACCACAATTGTCTTGTTTTGCACTTGAGGAATTCATACGGTCCTCCACTGTTCATCTTCCAGTCATATGCACAGCCTGGAGAACAGAAAAGAGATCATCTGTTTAATGAAAAACAAAAATTAAAAATGACTCCCCGCCCAATCTAAGCTAAGAATAATGGAACCCAAACAACACCAAAACACACACAGAAAAAAACCCAAAATGCAAAAAAAGAAAATGGTTAGCTCTGAGCCACTTGATTTGATAAGGATCCTGTTTCCCTAATGTTTCATCCCCTCTCTGTGTTTTATCAGGGTTTTTTTCTTATAGATTTCAGAATAATGGATATGGCCTGATTGGCAAGCCTCATGCCATTTTTACTATCTGTATTCAGTCTTTGAGGCTCGCAAGCAGACCAATAATAGGACAAGAGATTGAGTTCTTTAAAAAGTAATTACAGCCTCTTTCTTTTTAACCTGCTTTATTATGCTTATATTTAAACCTTCTCTGAATGGAGGCCTGCATTAACAACGCCGACTCTGCTGTTTCATTAGGGCTTAATGTGCTGTGCATTAGGGCGTTTGCATCATCTTTATGGGGGAGCTTTTAGCTCTCAGATCAGGTTATAAAATTAGGAGTCCTGTCAAGTTGTGCTTCCCACGGGAAAGTGTTTACACTACCCCAAGCTGATAAAAGCTCACGATGCACACAAACCTTTCCATATTAGCAGATCTTTTCTGCTGTTCTGCATTACTCAGGACTCTATGAAAGCAGCTACTGGATTCCTTGAGTACTAGAAGGAGCCTTTCTTAACTTACCAGGGACTCTCTTCTGTCTGAGCCAGGAATGTTACATTTCGGTTTCATAAATATTTTTAATCGCAGTTGTACAATACGTAATGTTAGAAACAGGAAGAACAGATTTTAATGATAGGAAACTATCCATTGTTTTTATACGTTCAACACGTTTAACGATAGGAGCTCTATATGTCTTTAACATATAGTGTATTCAGCTAAGCACAGGAATTAAAGTTTTGATTCAAAAAGTAAAGGAAAAACAAAACAAAGCTAAACAAAAATAAGACACCCGGGAACATTAATCTCATTGTGGTTTATTTTGACTTGTCCTGAATTTTATTTCCAAATATTTATTTTTTGCCTTGCAGTTTCCTTTGATCTGGAGTAGAAGGGAAGTTGTAGATCTTAGCAGGTTCTGTTCCTTTGTTTTTCTGAGTTGAGAACTATTGCAACTTAGAAAAAAAACTGGTGAATGAGACTTTAATCAATTCAGACTGTCTATGGAGTACAGAACGTTTGGTGTATGAATCCAGACTTATTTTAGGGCTGTATCTTCTTAACAAGTAATAAAGTGTGCAAAATAAAACATATGCTCACCCCAAGGCCATAAAGCAAAGCAAAGCTATGGCATTTACCAGTTTATTTTCATCAGTGGAGATGGCTAAGCTGGATAATGTAGCCCCCCAAGGAGGAGAAGTTTGACCATCCCCACTAATCCATTTACCTGCATGGCAGTTAAATCTCCATTTGGCTGTGTTAACTTGAGAGTGGAATGATAAAAGTCCATCCCTCTTTGGTTTTTGGCTTGTTTGTTATCATGGAAAGACTGTGTATTCTTTTCTAGAATATCAGTGTTTCTCTCAAGGCAGAATGTTTAGGATAAAAAATAAATCCAATAATTATCAGTGCATCCAATCAAATTTAGACTCGTTCAACTGTTCATAAAAGTTTTATCTCCCGAATGGCCTGCTCTGCTCACTGTATCAAGCAGGCCGATGATTGGGTGCTTTTCATTCTTTGGGTCATTGTAATTATAGCAAGTTTGCAGCTGTGGAAGGCACAGACCCACAGCGAATGCCCCAACTGTAGGGGAGTGTGGAGCGACAAGGCAATATCATTTCACTTTCTGATTTTCTTTGTTCTGAGAACCATTAGACCTAACATATCTTGACCTCTTATTCATCCCGTGACTTCAAATCTTAACAAACGTATACATTTCCAGGCCCTCAACCTTGCTTGGTTTTTATTGAATGGCCAACGCAGCCTTCAGGCTGTCAGTATTTTTAAGTTGATCTATTCTTCTTTCATCATCTTTCAGTTTACATAATAAATATTGCACACAGCTTTCCTCCCCCGGATTTAGATTTGCATTTAATAATAGCTAGCATTTATTAAGGGCTTCTTCTGGGCTGATGTGTCCCTGGGTTCTTTATGTGCATTAACCAACTCATCTTCATAAAATCCCTTGAAGTAGACACTACCATTATATCCATTAGAAGAAAAGAGGAAACAGGTATAGAGGGATTAAAGCACCATGCCCATGAGCAGAGAGTTGCATAACTAGGGTCGATCGGATGTAAACCACGAGAGGCAGGCTCCAGAAGCCTGGTCTCATAACTACTTCAGTATATAGCTTCCTCAAAGGGAAATTGCATTTACTCCAAGGAGAAAAGAGTTGGGGAGAAGCCTAACAGCTCATGAGCTATTCGATCCGCATGCTGAATCATTTTAGATGGGCAGGCATTTGTGATCTCTTTGAGATTATCTGTTATCTAATCCATGCAGTATGATGCTGCCCTGTCGGAATTTACTAGGCTAATAATTGAAATCACTGAAAAGAAAATTAAATGTGTTGATTTGTCTCCTTTTTAATTACCGTAATTCATTTTCACTGATTCTTTTGCTACAGAAACTAGTTTTGACAGAGTGGGTACAGGACAAATTTTGCCTTACTCAATTATAAATACAATGTTATTCCCAGATTAAGGGATGCTTCATGCATGCATTTGATTTCTTTTATAGTCTTTTCACTCATAGGCTTTTGTTTTAAGAATTTATAATCTGATGGAAGATGTGAGGGATGCTTTCTCCAGTTGGTATGCCCATGAGGACTACTGTTAAGGGGGTGCGCTCACCCTGCTGTGTTCTCCAAGGCTGTATAATTATGCCTTTACCTTCTGCCTACATTGAGTCCAGTACTGTCAATATTAATTATGTTTATTTAGAATATTTGGAATACTTTATTTTTTAAATTTTAATTTACTCTGTGTGTATGAGTTTCTGGGTGGTGTGTGTATGTGTGTGTGGGGGATGTGGTCTGTGTGGTATGCTGTGTGTGGTGTGAATGTGTGTTTGGTATATATATATATGTTTATATGTGTGTGGTGTGTGTGTAGTGTGTATGTGTGGTGTATATTGTGTGGTGGTGGTGGTGGTGGTGGTGGTGGTGTGGTGTATGTGTGTGTGTGTGTGTGTGTGTGTGTTTGTGTGTGTGTGTGTGTGTGTGTGTGTGTGTGTGTGTGTGTGTGTGTGTGTCAGGGGGGTGGGGATGAGCATGTGCGTGCAGTTGCCTGAGGACAGAGGAGGGGCAAATCTTACTTGAGCTGATATACCTGACATCAGTCTGGGAACAGTACTCAGCTCTTTGACAAGAGCAGGATGTGTTGTTAAGTGCTGAGGTATCCCTTCAGCACATGTGTGAGATTTTTGTGGTAAATCACAGACTTTTGTGAGTTCTGGACTATCGTTCCTTGTTGATTCCTAGTGCTTCTCAGCTGGTAAAAGTGCCACAAGCAAGCGTTTTGGAGTAAAGATATTCTATCCATTCAGAGATTAAACTCTGTTTGCTAAGGTCCCCTGCTCTTTCTACCCTTTTTCATTTTTCCCTGTGTTTTTATTTTCTTTGTCAGTTCTGACCATCCAATGCAGGCTTTGTGCATATTAGGCAAGAACCACACTGAGCTCTTCCCCAGCCTGTATTTCTTCCTGCAACACACATGTACTCTTTTTTGTTTTTGTTTTTTTAAATCTTCATGTAGGGCAGTAGTAGTGAGAGGTAGACCAGATGTAGATGTGTCCTATGAGGGGCACCCTGCCTACAACATATTTAGAACTTCTCATTTCCAGTAAAATGTTGACTTCTGAATTATTTTTAATATTTACTGGTGTGTGTGTGTGTGTGTGTGTGTGTGTGTGTGTGAGAGAGAGAGAGAGAGAGAGAGAGAGAGAGAGAGAGAGAGAGTGTTGTATAGCTATTTGTGGGTTATGGGTGTGCACAGATGTGTCTTAGAAGTCAATCTCATTCTACCTTATACCCTTGGTAAAGGCTCTCTCATTGATCCCATAGTTTAGTTAGTGGCCTGCAGAAATCCTACCATCTGTGTCCCTCAAAGCTTTGGCTTTATAGGTACATAGGATTTTTATGTGAAATCATGTTTAGATGACAAACACTGTGACCCACTGTGCACCATCTCCTCAGCTCGGCGCCCAGGTCTTACTGGGATTAGGGTTGTGATTTATCAGTCTTCTGCCATTCCACCTACCAGGTGCTCACAGAAAAACCAGTTACACTGAGTGACAGGACAATATAAAATTTAAATAAGCTAGTTATCTGTGAAGAATCGGCATTGCATTCCTTTTTAAAAGCCACCCTCCCACCCCCACCCGGAATACTTTACATTTTGACCATTGCTCCCATTTAGTTGGCCCCTTTAAATCCAAATGCGAAGAGGATTCACGGGAATTATTGTGGTGACACTGATAAGAACAGGCTGCAGGAATAAGCTGCGTGGAGAGTGAGAAGGCTGCCACATAATTAGATTTGCTACTGAAAATTTTAAGCACTTCCTCGCCATCAGAAGCGCGACACTGCAGCGCACTTGGCATTCGGGAATGCGATTTTGAAGCTCTACACACGCAGAAGCATTCCTTATGTGTCTTAGCAGGTTAAATCTGGCCATACGCATTTTTAGCCTTGTCCATCCCTTACAGATTTCTTCAAGAAATATGAAAGTCCATTATTTGAACAGTGATCTCCATTTAATAACTTAGCTTTTTATTTTAAGGTTTTTACCTTTTTGACTATCTGCCCATAACCTCAAGTCCTCTCAAATTAGCACCCTCCTACTTCGCTCTGTTGTCATCAATTATAGTTCTTGAAAAGGAACCACATCTGAGAGGGAGTTTGTGTGTAGTTCAAACAACTCATTTTTCTAATGTGTTGAAAATGAGTAATTGGACTAAAGTGTCATTTTAAGAATTCCAAGGCTTTAAAACATTTTCCCTTGACATATTCCTTCAGATATTATTTTATTCAGTTTTAATGCATATTATCTGGGGGAAATGAATGAATTCGTACAGACCATGAGGAAACAGTCTTTGAATGTTTTTTGAATTCTCTTGTGAAATGTTTCTGTTAAACAATATGAAATAAATTATAAAGATAACCCATGGAAAATACTATGTGGAAGGAATAGATTCGTTTTAAAAGGCTAAGTTTGAAAATTGGGATTAAAACATAATTACACCATTATTGTTAAGAGGGAACATAAGTTAAAAATCTGTTTTTGTTTGTGTTGTTGTTGTTGGTGGTGGTGGTGGTGATGTGTGTGTGTGTGTGTGTGTGTGTGTGTGTGTGTGGGCTGGTTTTTATGTCTAATGTTATTGGTCTTTGGAAGGTTATATGCTCATTTGCTTCGTATGAAAGACACAGCTAAGGGTTTTTTCTGAAGGCCAAAGCAATGCTAGAGTTGCCATGAGTGCTTATGCTTCCTTATTCCAGGTGACTCGGGGATGTTGGAGAGATCTTACTGTTTGTCCTCAGTCACATTTGTGCTTTTAGATCAAATGCAGGGAACCCTTACATACTTCAAATATTAGTAACACGTTCTCCTTGCCGTCTAGAAAGAATATAAATAGATCATTAGCCTAGTAACAGCAAATGGAACCTTTCAGTTATGCTAAGTGTACTGTTTGAACAAAGTGTGTTGAATTTGCCACTGATGTCACCAGTTCCCGTCTTTGATCGATTCATCATGTTGGCAGGAGAAATTTACTGAATGGGTCACTTTACTAAGTAATATTTTATTCTTGTGACTATTGCTCTGGAGTCTACTGACTAATACATGCTGTGTACTGACTAATACACTTTATGGGCATGTGAGCTCTTTAGATTTTATTTAATTATGAAATTGATGAAATTTAAGGAAGCATTTAGGTTCATTGAAACACATGTCATTTTTACTGCCTTTATCTTAATAGCTACATGTGAGCCATGCCTATCAATGGCACAGAGAGTAATCACCAAAATTTTTATTCCTTTGGAAAATTCCATTGGATGGGATAGCTTTAGAGTTCTCATTTGATGCTTACAATAATCCACTTAAATGGCAAAATTGTGCAACATTATTTATATTCAGAGAGAGGGGAAACGAGTCTTAGGTTTCTATGTTTGGTTACAGATTTGATATGGGGAACTTCTAGGAGCAGATAAATGCATGGAAATGTGACTGCAGTGGAACAAAGTGTTCTTCATCTAGAATCTTTCTTCTTAAATATCCTTAAGGCAAAGAGGTGGTCTAGCTCTTGCTCCTTATTTTCACAATGTCCATCCCAGTGCCCAGCACAAGCCAAATAGCAACACTAGGGAGCTAGAGGAGTGCACGTTGGGTCAAAAAAGAATATACAGTTGTATTATTTCAATTTGTGAATATCTACATAGAAATGTTCTGCATTAATCCATTATAATTTCAAATGTTGGTTAGTAAAGGAAGAAAGTCAGTATATTCTGCTTTTTGTCTTTTTAAGTATAATCATAGCTAAGAGATATTTTTACAATTATTGTTGAATTCCAACCTTTTAGAAGTCTGGAGTAGCTATGTATAAGAGCGGTTTCCTGACAATAGGTTTTAATAAATTGTTACTGATACTGCTTAAACTTTTCTTGCTACAAAGTTTTATTTAACTAAGATAGGAGAAGATCAAACCTAACATGTGCAGGTACTAAAAATAAAATCAGTGTGGGCAGTAGACATGGATAGTGTCTCCTAATAAATTCTGTTTTATTTTTCAGAGGTGGCTAAATAATGAATATCAGATATGTATTACTGTGACTTGTGTAAACGGGCTACTGTAGAAGCATCACATAGAGTCTAGATCATCTTTTTGAGAGAATAACTAAGTAGACTATAAAAATCTTTTATTTCCCTCGATAGTTTTTTAGTAATATGTGATTCCCATGCCATTTTGATTTCCATACTGCATAAAAGTATGGCTTACCGACATCAGCCAATAAGACATTTTTGTAATCTATAGAAGGATCAAAGTGAATGCTCTTTGTCATGGAATACGATTTGTGAGTTTTAATGGTTGCTTGTGTTGTATAAGAAAGCTCAATCGTGGGAACGCACAATTAGGATAATTGTGGAATTTAGTAGTTATTCAGAGGGTACTGAGTAGTGGAGTTGTCACACCTACTTCCACAGGTGAAGAAACACACGTCTCAGACACATTGTCAACACTAATTGAGACAACCTAATAACCTTCTGCGGTCTGCAAAGTTTGCTTCGTTTCCATCAAAATACTTCCCTGATAATTACTCCTAAACTTCTCCTCATTCACGGTTAGAAACAACTGAAAAGATGCCTACAAATGGATAATATTTCACTTGAAAATCTTCTGTGTAGGGGTTTCCTAAGAACATGTGTCCTAATTGTTCAACTACTTTGGCGTGGCTGGGCACATGATGCTTAAAGATTGCAAAATCAAACATGGTGATGATCTGAGGTAGTTTCTTAGGAATCTTACTTGTTTGAGCAGAAGTTCGAAGCCTTTTGCATTAAGCAGCTCAGCATATTGAAGCGATGTAGTAGCTAAAACAACACAATTATTCATCTCTAGACTTTTGCACTTTGTGGTTATCGTTATTATAAGACAGTAGTATTTCTGTATTTACCATTTTGATCTGTGCTTAAGTTCCCAAAGTGATTGATAATGGCATCCCACTTACTGTTTGTTTCTTTGAACATAAGATTTCTTCTCAATTCTAGTGAATTGGGAAGTCCATGTAGAAGTTTTGCAATAGACTCTGTTTTGTGCAACTTTCAGCTCTTTTTGACCAGTGTAAGGATGCTCTCTCTGTTTTTTATCAAGGATTTGACTTTGACCCTCTTTTTAGCTGTTGACTCTCAGATTTCTACATGGCAGGGTTCTCCAGTATTAGCTCTCATGGTTCAGAAATCATATTTTGATAGATTAAAAACTATGTGCACACACACGCACACATATGTGTGCACACACTTGTGTGTTTGTGCATGTGTGTATATGTTCATGCATGTGTGTGTATCATCATCTTTTAAGAAAGAATGTGAAAACAATCAAACTGTTATCTTAATATCCATTCAATAACAAGATATTTTTATGTTAGTGTTGATTTCCTAGAACTATAATACTGGACACAAATTTAGAACTTACCACAATTAAGGAAGCTGTTGGCCAGAGACTTTAATGAAGAGTCTGCCTTTTTGGGAAGCAAATAAATGCTTCCATTTTAGTTCCATACAGTAGAAGAAACAACCAGTTCAGAATGCACTACAGAATATAATTTACATTTTAAGTAGAACATTCAAATGATTTTGAGAAGCCGAAACTTTTCTCATGGAATGATTTGGAAATGAGCAGTCATCACACATGTCATTTTTGAGCAGCTGTTGAAGAAGGCAGAACATGATTTTGCCACTTGCTTCAAACACTACATCTGGTTGCTGGAAAAATAAGAGATCACTGATGTTTGAAGGAAGCGCTTGCCTTTACACTCCTCTGCTTCCTTCCTTCCTTCTTTTCTTCCTTCCTTTCTTCCTTTCTATATTTTATTTTTTCAATATTTCAGCCAGCAATTCTATTTCAAACCATGAGTTTTGGTTCAGTATGATTCTTGACTGAGATACCTATTCAGATCAGGAAATTCCTTATAAAGTGCCTTTGAAGGCCAATAAAATTTTCTTGCTTTCTTTTTTCTCTCTTTATTTATTTCTATTTATTTCTCTTTCTTTATTCGAGCTAGAGTTTGCATATTTAGACTAAGGCAGTTTTGAACTCTGTCTTCCTACCTCTGTCTTCTGAATGTTGTATTATAGTCTATGATAGCATGTTTTACTATGCAACTAAAGGTCATCAAAGACAGTAAAATTGTATAGCTTTTCATGGAACGTTCATTGTCTTATTTTAACGTTTGACCATTTTGGAGGGGATAGTGGCTACTAGCTATTAAAGCCCTAACAGGTTTATCTCCATTCTTTGTCCGAGAAGAGTTTGAAATACTCACTATTCTTGCCCATTTCATTTTAATTTGGTTTTATTGTGCATAATTAAGCTTCTGTTAGAAGCCCTATGTGCGATCATTTTAGGACCTGTAAACAGTAAAACAAAGGACTGCTCTTTGCCTGTTACCTAAATGCTAAAGGAATGAGTGTCACATTTCCTTAAAGAATCTCTTCAATGAGTGACCTCTTCAATGACTACCTCTAGTTTTCATAGCAACCCTTATATTTTCAAATGGAAACCCCTTGTTATTTGGGTGTTTCTGCAGTCATGTAGAGCAAACCCACGCAGTTACAAATAGATTTCTTAAAATATATATTATTTAGTTCTATGAATTGGTTATAGTACTTTTATTACATATCTTCCTCCTTTGCCCTAAAATGAAGTACACAAGTTGTCCCCAGTGAGAAGTAAGGACTGCTCTGTACCCCTAGTTCAAGTGTTTCCTAAGATGCAGGAAAAGTACTATCATTTTATAAACGTGTTCAATACTTGACAATAACCCTTCCTTCCCGAGAGGTGACTGAATTCATGGCACGTCTAATGTAACTTCCATCTCTCCCTCATTGCAGGTCACGTCAGGTGGAACGTTCATTGGCATTGGACGGAAAACTCCCGATTGCCAAGGCAACACCAAGTATTTCCGCTGCAAATTCTGCAATTTCACTTACATGGGCAACTCGTCAACTGAACTAGAACAACATTTTCTTCAGACTCACCCGAATAAAATCAAAGTGTCTCTCCCGTCCTCCGAGGGCGTGAAAGCTTCCGAGAAAAACTCTAACAAATCCATCCCCGCGCTTCGAGCCAGTGACTCTGGGGATGTAGGAAAATGGCAGGACAAAATGACAGTCAAAGCTGGAGATGACACCCCTGTCGGCTACTCAGTGCCCATCAAGCCCCTCGATTCCTCACGACAAAATGGTACAGAGGCCACCAGTTATTACTGGTGTAAATTTTGTAGTTTCAGCTGTGAGTCATCTAGCTCGCTTAAGCTGCTAGAACATTACGGCAAGCAGCATGGAGCAGTGCAGTCGGGCGGCCTTAATCCAGAGTTGAATGACAAACTTCCCAGGGGCTCTGTCATTAATCAAAATGATCTAGCCAAAAGTGTAGATGGAGAGCCATTGACCAAGCCAGAAAAGGGCTTGAGTGGGGCTAAAAAGAAGGACTTCCCCAGCAAGGGAGCAGAGGATAATATGGTAACGAGCTATAACTGTCAGTTCTGTGACTTTAGATATTCCAAAAGCCATGGCCCTGATGTGATTGTAGTGGGTCCACTTCTCCGTCATTATCAGCAACTCCATAACATCCACAAGTGTACCATTAAGCATTGTCCATTCTGTCCCAGAGGCCTTTGCAGCCCAGAAAAGCACCTTGGAGAAATTACTTATCCGTTTGCTTGTAGAAAAAGTAATTGTTCCCACTGTGCACTCTTGCTGTTACACTTGTCTCCTGGGGTGGCCGGAAGTTCCAGAGTCAAACACCAATGCCACCAGTGTTCCTTCTCTACCCCCGATGTAGATGTGCTCCTCTTTCACTATGAGACCGTGCATGAGTCCCAAGCATCGGATGTCAAACAAGAGGTAAACCACCTGCTAGGATCTGAAGGGCAGCAGGCTGCCAGGGACAGCAAGGAACACTCGTGCACCAAATGTGATTTTATAACCCAGGTGGAAGAAGAGATCTCTAGACACTACAGGTAAGTCTGCCGGGGAGCAAAATACCAAGGAATCAGAGAACCCAGAGGGTGGAGGCAGGAATTGGTGGGACTGCACGTGGTGTGGCTGAACATATAGGGCAGTCACATCGAAGGTCTTCTAGAGAATTGCAAAGAAGTTGGTTGATGTGATGTCTTCACATTGTAATTTACTCATGTGCTCTCATGTTTCCTAAATGTCTTCTACCGCTTGCAGAGTGCATTTTCCAATTCTCAGTAGTATGGATGATGGATGAGGTCACTGATTTAGCATAGCTAGTATGACTCTGCATCCCATAATTATAGAAGGGACAGCACCCAAATTAATGGTTCTATTAGAATATATGGTATGTTCTGGGAAAAAAAAAACTCAGTCCGAGAATGTTTCCTGTTTCTCTCTTTGAATGAGATTGGTTGCTCCTTTCACTCATTTAATATATGTGTTTGCTTTTTAATTTCAGAACTGTACATTGTACCAGGAATTGAGTGTGTAGGAGTAAATAAGATAGGCACAGTTAGTAACCACTTGGAACTGGCAATTAAAAGGGAGGAAAAGGCACCCACATATCATCAGGTGTCGGGAGTGTCACAAAATCAGAGGAACCAAAGACTCCATTTGAGATAAACGTAGTAAGACCACACCTTAACCATGACAAGTCAGGAAATGCCATCTAAGGAAGAGCCGTTTAAGCTGAGACCTGTTTATAATCTGGGATTATTATGCTCAAGGCTTTCAGATACACGGTGTGCAGAGTTGAGCATTTATTGTTATTCTGCCTCTCAGCACTGAAGTAAATTGTGTATTTTCTTTCTTCTATTATCTTTAATTTTTGACGTGGTCCTACTGTAACTCAAGCTTGAGTATGAATAACTCTCTGTATAACCCAGGTTGACTCTAAACTCCTGGCAATATTTCTGCCTCAGGGTTTCCCACACATTGAGATGAGAGGGGCGAGCCATTGCAGGTAGCTTTTTCTTGCTATTGGAAATGCTTTTCAATATTGAGGTTCAATACCCTAGATTGAAAACAAGTCTGCTTATTTTAGTTTTGTGTGTGTAACTTCTCAGTTATCAGTAATGAGGGAGTCGTGCCCAACAATAGGCTAAGGATGTTAGATGCTAATGCAAAGGACATTCTAGTGTTCACAGTGCATCAAAATGTTCAGAAAACACTTACTTGAGATTTACACTGTTTAATTTATAAGGTCAGCTCTGGGAAAGACACAGGGTTGCAATCAAGTATGTGTTCACACTTGCAATGAGTGTTTCTGTCTCCTCTGATGTTTGTCGCATGTTAATTTCTTTCCGGGCTAGCAAGCGTCAGCTTTTCTGCAACTCTTACTAGTGTGGATGCACAAGTATGGGTGAGTTTGTGCATATTTACTTGTGAAGTGCTACAAACTTTTTGCAGCAATTGGTATTTCTCTAATCATGAGGGAAATGGAATAAGTACAGAAATGCACAGATATGTATTATGTGTGTTCATGTGCATATGGGTGAATATATGTGTGGATGAATGTACTGGCCCCCTACACACAAAGACAAAGCTAATGGTACACATAGAAACCATGGATTTGGGCAAACAACATTTTCTCCAGGTTCTAAGCCATTACTTAAAATTTTGTTTGAAATATACAGGATATTTATGTTCTTTAGATAAAGGAAATAATCTTTGGAGAAATGAATAGTATGAATAAAGGAGATGTCTTAGTAATATCCAGATTAATTTACTTCTTAGTATTGAAAGTAGCCTCTACCAGGAAAAGAGTATTCTATCCTTGCCCCGCACTGTAGCTGCAAAGTTTAACACATGAGCATGCATAGATCTTGGCAAAGGTCTTTATGCAAATGGAATTCCCAGGAGCGTTTACCTCCATAATAGTTTTCAATACTGATAGCTCCAAGGTGAGTTACATTTTAATCTTCCATTACTTAGTTGTAGAGCCTTTTGAGGGTCTAAGGTGTATGCCAAAGATAGTAGTATGTTGGCTTTGAGTTTAAGTCAAACTCCCAGCATTTTATTAGCTAAGAAATTAAATAGAATGTGTCCTTAAGGCACAGAGTACTTTAATAATACTTTTAAATACTGACATGCTTTCGTGGATCTAAGGACCTTTTAGATTTTAGGTTATTCACCTACAACCAGAGAATTTTTATGGAATTGTTTGAAATTTAGAGCCTTATGGTTTCAAGAGTCATAATTCACGACTAGGAAGTATAAGGAAACTTTAACAAATGTCGATCACATTGGAAGCCTCATGGATGTAGCATGAAATAGTCATGCAGGCGGTTAAAATTCAATCCATTATGGAAGTATTTTCTTCCATGCAATGTTTAAAAAATAGAATAAGAGGTCATCTTACCTTACCTCAAATCTTTATAATGGAGCTCGTAGAGTGCAACTAGTATCATTATATGATACTGTTATGGGATATTCTGGTCTTTGAGTACTCAATGAAAAAGAGTGAGACTATAGCAAAAATTAAGATAAGCCTCTAATTGTACAACAAGTGCGAAATCATTTTTATCCAAAACAGAGGTGATATGGAACGCAGAGAAATCTCAGCATGGAATCCATAAGTGCTGGGCTGTTCTGAGTGGGGCTGAAATGTTATCCACTCAATAACTAGAAATGGGTCATTTATCATCCTTTCACAGTGCTAAAACACCTCCTAATTCACCTTGTATCTGTCATTATTTTCCATGCATTAATCTGTTTCTCTTACTTCATATTTTTTATTAGTTTATACTACTCAGTAGACAGTACTTCTATTTTCTATTAGTTACCATTTTTATCAAAAATGTACAGTGTTATAATTCATGTTTCAGACCTAAGTAGGACAAAAGTCTCCTTACAAAGCAACTGTAAGCAAGTGTTTTAGTTAAAACATACTTTTAATGCATTGCCAGACTTCCCCAAATTAAGGGGAATTTCCGAAGCTTATTCTCCACTTCACCAAGAACGAGCTAAACCATAGTGAGGGAGAAGTGAAAAGTAAGTGTGGCATGTGAGGTTGCTCAGAGGACAAATGCCAGTGTGTCTGCTGGACGTGGTCAAGACTAAGGCGTGGGGTCATCTGAAAAAGAAGCTGAATTCACGAGTTCCGCTTTAGTGCTGCTGTTCACTAGATGAGTTCTACATTCAGTGCTCCACTGTTTGCTAAATTTATAGTAGAAAAGCACTTCAATTTTTATTTGCAAAGTAGTCCCAGGTTAAGGCAAGTTTTATACGTGTTTACTGCTACAAAATTTGCTATGTAGATGGAGAGCCGATACACCATATGTGGAAAAGGTAGGAAGCAGAAATGATAGATTTTGATACCAGGAACTTTAGATAGAGTAATTTTCAGTGATAATGTCATAATTGTCATGGGTTTAAAGAAGTAAAATACTATTTAAAATTAATCATAAAATGCAAAACTTTACTGAGGGGAACCAACGAACAGATACCGTTACTAATTAAAAAACATAATCATTGAAAATTAAAGAACACAAATAGGATAATTTCCAGATTCAGTAACAATAAGGAGCTGTGAGGAAATCACAAGGAGACATTAGAACAACATTTTTTGAATAAATATTCTTTTATTTAAATATTTGATTAATTTAATTATTTAATTTGTGTCAGTGTTTTGTCTGCATGCTTGTCTATGCACCACTTGTTTGCTTGATGATTCAGAGACCAGAAAAGGGTGTTGGATTTCCTGAGTCTGGAGTTACGGTCAGCTGTGAGACACCATGTGGATGCTAGGATAAGTCCATGGTCTTCTAGAAGAGCAGCCAGTGCTCTTAATTGCTGGGTCATCTCTCCAGGCCCAGAGAGAAAGTTTTGAAGAGACAACAAGGCAGTTAAAAATACAAAACCAGATAATGAATACTCTATGGAAATACAATGAAATCTTTACATATGCACAACTAGTCGCAATCTTAGAAGAAGAAACAGAAAATGGCATAGTTGGTATCTGAGGAGAAAATAGCAAGTGCTATTTTCCAGGACTCCCTGATGAAAATATAGAATACATGGATACAAAGAAGCATAAACTACACTAAGTAAAATACATCAAACTAAACTTATCCATAAGTATATTATTGCAAAATCCAAAAGCCGTGATCTTTAAGAGGAGCCACAGACAAACAGTAAATGAAGTACATAGAAAGGAGAAGTTATTTGATATGCTCTCATTAGCAAAGTTGGAAACCGGAAGCAGGAGGAATATTGACAAATGAAACCAACCTAGTGTTGCTTGCCACCCACCCAGACAGTCTCTCAAGATGTAAGAGTAGACATGTTCAGATAAGACCTGGGGAACAGCTCTGTCACAGGTACCTGTCATTGGGATATTTATGAATAATTTTAGGATGGTTATCTTATATCTCTGAGTTCGAAGTAATTAACACTGGGTGCTGTAGATGGTCAGAGTAATGAGGCCATGGCTTAGTATTAATCTTAAACGGTGTTGATGGAACATGGATAATGTGTTTGATTGATATTGAAAATAGGTATTTATGATCAGCACTTAATTATCAGAAAATCTGGAAATACTAAGTCTCCTGAACATCAGTTCAATTTGTAAATTGATAAAAGCATGGTAACTACAGTGAGATCAGTGTTGATTTTATATTTTTTTAAGTAGTGTATAATGAATCAATGCCTGGAATACTCAGATGCAGACATCACATTTTAACTTGAAAACTGCCACTGAGAAACAGAAAAATATTAAGAATGTTGCAGACCATGGAGAAAATAATGTGTAGAATTTTTTACCTTTACTTGTAAACATTAATTATGAAAAATTTCAAAAATGTCCTGAACACATGCAACATAATTGTCTGGGACAGCGGGTGTTGCTCAGTGGGAGAGTGCAAGGGATGTGCAAGGGATGTGCAAGGCGAGACCAGCAAAGCAGATATGTAAGCACACATAAAAGAAAAAGAAAATAGCTAGTTAGCCTTCGAATAAGAGAAATTTTAGGCTTGATTTTCCATTTATGATAGGTTTAATATAGGTTAGTATTTGTTGTTTGCTTTTCTTTAATGGAAGACATATTTCTGTTCTGAATACATATTTATTAGAGCATATCATCCTTTTCAAAATGAATTACAAACTGGAATTTTCCAGGCATGACACTGTGTTATTTTCTAACACTAAATGGAATAGACAGTTTAACCTACTTGAAGATGAAGCACACTCTTTATTAAAGATAGTTACTGGAGTTGGGGATTTAGCTCAGTGGTAGAGCGCTTGCCTAGGAAGGCATAAGGCCCTGGGTTGGGTCCCCAGCTCAAAAAAAAAAAAAGAAAAAAAAAAAAAAAAAAAGTAAAGATAGTTACTACAAATTAACTATTAGTCAGACTATTGAAACTTAAGAAATAAATCAGCATTTCTCCCCAGTAAGACCAAATGCACCTCACTTCTAAAATATTTTGGCATATGTCTGTAATTCTGAAACATGGTAGGTGAAGGATTAGGAGTGTAAATGGCATTCTCATATCATCTTCCACAGTGAGTTACTGATCGACTTGGGCTACATGAGACCCTTCCTCATAGAGAGCAACAATATTGAGGTGTTTTTTAAAAAAATCTGTTTTCTGGTTGGATCTGCCTTTTGAGAACTCTCACATCTTTTCTTTATCATTCTAAGATTGTCCCAACATTATAGATTTTGATATCAACAAAATTGAATCTGAGAAATGACCAATGCTTACTGCATAACAGTCTTACTGATCTATGTTTAAATTAAGATATTTACTCACCAACATTGACCCTACCTGTGTCATGATTTATCTGTAATTATTTGATTCTATAAAGTTTTATTGATTAGCATTTATGACTTTTTCATTTCCTTTGATTTTCCTTTCGTTCACTGATAAAGAAAAACCATGGTTCAAATTCTTCACAATTACTATTAACATTCAGTAAGAAAGTGCCTTTCAGGAGATACTTAACATCAGTCACTAGAAAGAGAATGTAAGAGAGAAAAGTAAAACATTGATATTGCTTTAGTATATACCAAGACTGGCTTACTGTACAAATAGAAATACCATCTGTCTTAGAGAAGAATGAGTTTATCAGAGACTTACCATTTCAGAGGTTACAATTTATCACATGGTAGAGACCGTGTCAGCAGGCAGAAAGCTTGATGCTAAAACAGTGTCAAAAAGCTTACATCTTGACTCAGATTTATGAGGCAGAGACAGAGAGACACTAGGGATATCTTATGAAAGAGATACACCTTCCTTAACAAGGCCACACCTCCTCATCCTTCCCAAACAGTTCCACCAATTCTAGACTAAATATTCAAACAAATGAGCCTATGGAAGCCATTTTCACACAAATCACCCTACCATTAGAGTTTTGTCAAATAAATAGAATTTATTTTATCTGCATTTTATTCCTGGAAACATTCCTTATCGTCTTATGAATTATGAAAATAAAAAAAACACAAAAAACTTCTAGCACTGAATGAATTAATGCTACTTTTGGGATAAAAGCTAACTGCAAGATGCAATCTCATGAGAATACTAAATAAATATTTTTATATCACATGAAAATTCTAGGAAATAAGGTAGGCTATTAAACTTTGTCTTCTCACAGCAATTCAAATTTGCTTAAATTGAGGTACAAGTTAATTTTCTATGGTCAGATCGTTCTTGTTTTCCTGGAGAGAAATGATGATTTAGACGTTCATTCCTTGGAATGGCATCACATGACCTGTTTTGTAAATGGTTATTGTCCTTATTCTCTTTTCTATCCTAAGACATTTTGTAGCCACCCCCCTTGATTTTGTCTATTGTTTTATTTATTTTAAATCATTGTGAAATGTTTATGCTTCCACATATTCAGAAGTGGAAGTTTTTGGGTGTTAGGAGTTTTGTGACATTAACTGTAGACTAAATGGATGAGGCACCATTTTTTCACTTTATTTTCCATCAATAAACTATGGACTTGAGAGCCTTGATTTTTTTGGTGTTTCATCATCAGACACACCTCATAACAAGACACATTTATCAATCCAGAAACGTATGTAGCCCTGCCCCCACCCCTCAGGTTTCTCATGTTCCTCCCTCCCTGGTGCTCTTCGAAGGCTTGTAAAATATGCCCCCCCCCCATTCTGTCACCACAGCCATCGCTGTGTTAGGTGGCCCTTTCAATGGATTGGCCCAACTGTTTCCTCTTTGTCATTTCTGTCTTTAGTGACCTTTTCCTTATCTCAAACTTGCCAAAACATGCTCTTTTGTCCTTTGATTGCTAGCTTTATACCAGCTTGACACAAGATATAGTCATCTGACAGGAAGGAACCTCAACTGCGAGAAGATCAGGCTGTAGGCATGCTTGTAGGACATTTTATTTTAAATTAGTGATTGTCCTTTGAGGGTTCATTGTGGATGAAGAACCATCCCTTATCTGTCATACAGGGTTCTAGTCTAGAAGAAAGCAAGCTAAGCAAGCCATGAGGAGTTAGTAAGCAGCAGCCCTCCATGGCCTCTGCATCAGTTCCTGCCTCTAGGGTCTTGCCCTGTTTGAGTTCCTGTCCTGGCTTTCCTTGATGATAAATGGTGATGATGAAATATAAGCTAAATAAACCTTTCCTCCCTAAGTTGCTTTGGTCATAGTGTTTCATCACAGCAGTAAGCCTAACTAGGACACCTTTTTCTCTTCCTTATGAGAGGACAGTTCCTTCTTGTTCTTTGGAGTTACAGACCTCCCTCAAAAAGGTCCTTGGCTTTCCTAAGCAACCCTCATAGGCTTGACACTCTCTTTCGTGTCATTCTTTTCACACATCTTTCTTTGTACCTATATGTTTATGTATAGTGAAACTTGTCATCTGGACTATCCTGCAAGTTCCAAGGAAGTAAGAACTGTGAGTTCCTACTTTACTAGGATTTAGCTAGGAGCTGGCAAAATGATATATTGATGACTATCTATGATAGGATTAACTTTCAGCAATAGCTCATAGAACTTACTGTTTTGTTGTTGTGTTGTTACTGTTGACATATAAAGTAAGTAAAAAGTGCTTCATATGATATTTGGAGAGTTAAGTCAGGCATTTTAGTCAAAGAAAAAATGCCTCATTGCAAAAATTTGCATATGCTAGAAATTAATATTTAATCACAAGATATTTTTATATATGGGAAAGGTATAAAAAGGAACTTATCTTTGAAAATGTTAATGTATTTATAATGAAAAAGTGCCTCAGTTTAGCTCAGATAAACAAAAGTGAAAAGGCCATTTGCTAAATCATGAATATTGACTTAACTAATATAGAACTGATGATTATCCATCAAGATAAAACAAACAGCAGGTGATAATGAGACTAAATGCCCAGGTCTAATGATAATTAACTGGCTTCCTGTGTGTGTGTGTGTGTGTGTGTGTGTGTGTGTGTGTGTGTGTGTGTGTGTGTGTGTGTATGTATGCTAGTACGAGAGAAAACTTCACATTCTTATATGGAAATGAAAATGCCTGTTAATTAAATTATACTTTCTGGGTGTTGACAATATTGTATTTCTTTCAGCCTCTGCTCCATTGCATGAGAGAAGTCAGGTGCATGAGGACTATTTTAGCACAGAGCATTCCCTTCAAAATTCTGGCTTCCCACTGACTCTTTTCTTCCTTCCAGGAGAGCACACAGCTGCTATAAATGTCGTCAGTGCAGTTTCACAGCTGCCGACACTCAGTCACTGTTGGAGCACTTCAACACGGTTCACTGCCAGGAACAGGAAGTAGCTACTGCTAATGGCGAAGAGGATGGCCATGCCATACCCACCATCAAAGAAGAGCCCAAAATTGATCTCAAGGTCTACAGTCTGCTAAACCCAGACTCTAAAATGGGAGAGACAGTTCCCGAGAGCATAGTTAAGAGAGAGAAACTTGATGACAAGGAAGGGCTAAAAGATAAAATCTGGACGGAGAGTTCAACTGATGACCTTCGTGGCGTGACTTGGAGAGGAGCCGACATCCTACGGGGTAGTCCATCCTATACTCAAGCAAGTCTGGGGCTCTTGACGCCTGTGTCCAGCTCCCAAGAGCAGACAAAGACTCTGAGGGACAGCCCCAATGTCGAAGCTGCCCACCTGGCCCGACCTATGTATGGCTTGGCTGTCGATACCAAGGGCTTCCTGCAAGGGGCTCCTGCTGGTGGCGAGAAGTCTGCATCTCTCACTCAGCAGTATCCTGCTTCTGGAGAGGGCAAGACCAAGGACGAATCCCAGTCGCTGTTACGGGTAGGAAGGTTTCCTTATTTAAAATAATTTATATCGAACATGCATTTTGTATACTTAGCCTAATGTATTGTGTAGTGAAATTAAATGGTCTGTATTGATGTAGTGATATTTTATATGCATGAAGGCCAAAGGAGCAGAAAGTAGCTCATAGGGGCTTGTGCTTAGTATACATAAGCAGTCCTAGGTAGGCAGTTACCTATTTGTCTCTGCTCTCAGCTATGATGAATGCTGGTTAATCATTCTTGGTGATTATGCAAAACAGCAAAGCTGCCTTCGGAGGAGGGAGCTTTCTAATCCCAGGGAGATGCTCAGCTGTATTCAAATAATGATCTGACTGCTAAATTTTAAGATACTATGATACAGTACACAGTTGATAAGGGAGGTTAGCAGAGATTAAAACACTAAGAATGTAAACTCCAGGGCGAGATGTTAATTTGGAAAGTAGTATTTCTTAACTCTTCACACACAAGCGCGCGTGCGCGCACACACACACACACACACACACACACACACACACACTCACACCAGTGCCTATAGTTCAGTTGTCAGAAAGGATGAAAAAGATGAATAAAATCTAAAAATGCACACACTGCCCAGAGAAGAATTTCTTAACTCTTCACACACAAGCGCGCGTGCGCGCACACACACACACACACACACACACACACACACACACACTCACACCAGTGCCTATAGTTCAGTTGTCAGAAAGGATGAAAAAGATGAATAAAATCTAAAAATGCACACACTGCCCAGAGAAGAGCTCCTTCTAGTTCACACTCTCGGGGCCCTTTAGGCATGGAAACAGGGATGAGCGGGCATGAAACAGAATCTACTACAACTAAGGGAAAGCTTCATTAGTGTGTTCCTGCCACGTAGACTCAATGCTCTCAAAAATTATCTCTTGAAACTGCATGATCTTCCATATGCTGTTTATGTGTTTTGCTCAAGGCAGAGAGTACCCTTCAGTCATTTTCCTCAGAACTGAGAACGTTTAGTAATTTCTGGGTGGTTTGGAAACTATGTCCCTGCACAGAAGGCAGGATCAGAAATTAGTTCACTTTACAAAAACACCTGGTTAGGAAATGGAGTTCAGTCTGCCCAGGGCTTTGACCCGTAGGTCAGAGACCTTAGGTCAGAGAAGCAGCTCTTTGCTGTGCATAGCTTAGCTGCTCTGTTCTCACTTCCTTCGGATTCTCTGAAGCCTCTCTGTGTGTCTCAGGTGTCCGTGGAGTAAGTAGACTTAAAGAACATCCCTTGGAGGTGACACAGTTAATTAGGAAAGTCGTTACTTTCCCTGCCTGATGTTAAGCCCTAGATTTAAGCCTTGAATATAGAAATGGGGGTACCTTGTACCGTCAAGAAACAAAGCCATTTTCCTGTCGTCTGGCAGGAGCAAATGTTCTCCAAGTAACTTTGGAAAGAAAACAGTCTGTATCCTCAGGGAGCACGCTCCTTTAAGTCCACTTCCACTGTAGAATCGTAGCTAGACGCACCTGTATGTTGGGAAAGAGAATTTTTCAAGTACTCCATGATTTTTTTTTTGTCTCAGAGACCTTTTATGATTCCTGTTTGACAGGAGAGTGGTCTTATATGTGTTATTAGTGTCCACGGACACTTAACAATAGTGTACACTTGGGTGGTGTCCTTCAGATCACTAGAGCCTCTTCTGGTCTCCCTTTTCCACATAACTGACATTTCTGCATGGCTATGAGTTGTTCTAAAGTATTATTATTATTTTTTTTAAAACTATTTCCAGTGTGTCAACTTTTCCTGCCTCCTTCCAAGAATTTGGGCTGATAAGTAGTTGATTAAGCAGCCGACTGAAAACCCTGCCAGGGTGGTGATCAGGCCGAGGAGGATAAAACCTTCTAAAAACAATCGGTTCTTTTCAGTTCCTTTACTTCCTCAATTCCCTGACTGCAAGTTTCTATTGCACCATTTCAACTGCCCTTTCACTTCCTCTGCATTAGCGGCTGATGTAGGAGATCCTCGGCACAGCGGAGTCGCCAGGGAGCGTCTCAATCCCTTTCCCTGTGATTTCTGAGGTTTAAAGGCTGCCGTCTACTTCGTCTCAGAGTGCAGGCGCACACACACCTTCCAAACGCCAGACTCATTCTTCTGCGACTTGAATAAAACTTGACTCTTCAAGATTTATACTTTGTGCTACAACGATTCTTTTAGGAATCTCTAACTCTATTGGGTATTTGAAATAGAAAGGAGGGGCTAGTTTGGTTCATGGTGCAATATTTGGTTAGATTTCTTAACTGAAATTCAGCTTTTTTAATCCGTAGTATCTTAAGGAGCTTCGAAAGAAACTCAGTCACATTAACACGCAGAGAAATGTTTGGATGAGAGATTGAGGAGATTTCTACTCCTGGTGGCAGAATAGGAAATGCTTTATTTTCATAGGAAATATACTGTCTGTTCACTGTGGCAGGAAGTGCCCTGCAGAGCATTAGAACCATGTTTACTGAAGGCAAAGTTAATGCAGTTCTACTGAGTAGTTGTAAAACCCCAGACTCGTATCATGTTTATAAGTGCACAATAAAAGTATAGACGGCTGGAGTGAGGTCCCATGTTCTACCTATGTGAAGGGCTGAGCAGTAACTTTCAAGTTTCCAAAGCGGAGTGGGGTGCGAAATGAGCTGCTCACCGGCATGTGTTTACTTAGAGTAACCATAGTAACTCACTTAGGACATGGAAGTCGTTTTTCATTGGTTTGAGCAGTACAGGGAAGCAGCATGCAGGATGGTAGGCTAGTAAATGCTTTTATAGAAATTGTGTTGCCGAGAGAAAAAAAAAACAACTTTAAATCATCGGGCAAGATGTACAGAGTGATAGAAAAAAGTCAAACGCAGTAAAGTTGTCCTAGATTTTAGGACCTAGAATGTGTTGGCTTCTCAGTTCAGGACTGATAGGAAGTGGAAGCACTTTCAATGACTAGGCGTGTGACTATAGCGTTGATTCAGGATACTCATTCTCTGAGGACATTCATTTTATTTTAATTAGTTACTGTGTTTCTACTCGGGCTGCTGGAAGGGTTTGCTCCCTTCCTACAAGTAGAGCAGGAAGCACCCAGAAGAGCTTCCCTGTCATAATCCGCCCCTCTTCCGCCTCAGGTCCCTTTGCCTGTTTCTTTGTGTGTTTGCTTGTTTTGATTTTTCCCTTTTGTTGAGTCTAGGTCTAGAGCAGTCCTCGCCCTTTGTTTGGGACATCAGGACGTTTGCTTGTGTGTGTTCTCCTTTGGTGACTGCCCTTTGCTTTTGCGCTGCATGAATAGTAAACAGGTAAAGAGCTCTAAATTGTGTATACCACCTGTGTGGATCACGGAGCTCAGATGGTGACATAGGACACACCTGCTTAAGTTTTCCCTTGTAAATTGCTTCTTAAAAAGCCAGACTTTCTATTGAAATCAATATGACTATAAAGTCTTTGAGTATTTGGTGACTTTGAAGAAATATTAATGATTTTTTTTTGTTCAGTAAAACTTTTGTTATATTTTGGATAAAATCTATTACAACTGTCCACAGTTAAAAGTACAATTTGCTTTTAAAAAGATTTTATCCCTGTAGCAGTCACCCAAGTTTAATAAATAGAAAAGTTATGTTTTATATTTCAATTTGGCCCTGTGAAGAACTTATAAATATTCAACATTACCTATGCTGAAGTGGGATAATCAGTTAGTTACATGTTTTAAAATACCCTTTCCCTCTGTATTTAAGTGGTGAGTTATGATCTTGATTGGCCTATGTACAGATGTGCACCCTTTTATCTGACCAGTGGTATGTATGTATGTATGTATTTACTTTTAAGGGAAACAAATAACCAATATAGTTGTATCGACCTTTTCTTAATTCCAGTTTTATCATTCTGGATTTTATGCATACAATAGAAGTTACTTTTGTGACATAGAAATCGTTCAACAGAGAAGCACGCAAATAGGGAGAAAACAATTGGACCTAAAATATCACAACGATTTTCCCAGTAACAAATCGAGTTTTCATTGAAGCAAATGCCCAAGCACAGGAAATTACAATGAATGAGTCTTCAGGAGGAAGGAGGGCAGCTCACCAGCCAGGCTCCAGCCAATCGTTTGTGGAGACAGTGTCCTAGATGCATGCACAGACACAGTTCTTCCTTAGGTTGGAGCTCTCTAGTTATGAGGAACTTCCTTCAGCCCACAAGGGGAAACTGAGCCACGGCGGCGCTGATCTGGGTTTGTTGCTTCAACATCCTTATCAAGGTTTGCTGATTTTAACATCTACACCCTGCACCGCTTTGGCATTAGTGGAGACTTTCAGATGTGGGCCTCTGGGAGTTGAGTTCCGTGGCAGGCCACTACCCGTCCAGGGCGAGCCTGCAGGAACTCCAAACACCTATCTCTGACCCAGGATCTGCTTACCGCCTTCCTTACAGCAGTGTGGCTTAGTTAATTAATGTTTGTCAGCTCATTCGAGGTCCTCAGATTCAGAGCTCCAGATAAGCAGAAGTAGCCTTATTATTTGCTCATCTTGTAAATGTGATCCCCGAGCAGTACAAAGCAGACCTTATTTCTCTTTTTTCTGTAGCAAGTGTTAAATTTATAGCCTAAAGGCTGCTGATACTGGAGTCCTTTCAGATGCAAAAAAGTTCTTTTGGCGGCAGCCCTGCAAACAAGCCCCCATGATGAATACCTTAACAACAACTGACACAAGGCCTTGGGAACCTTGAAAGTCAAGATGATCTCAAGTGAAAAGAGATATTTATTGCCGTGCTTCATATTTAATGAAAACCAAACCAGAATCTAAGTCATCGTACAGGAAATATTGACTTCATGTCTGTGGAAATAACCATTTCCCTCAGCGTCTTTGAACCTTTTACACTTGCGTAGTCTAACGCGAGTGGGTGAGACTCCCATCAGAAGCACATTGATAGGTTACTTGCCCATTAAAAAAATAAAACATAACCCTTACTCCTTAGTCTATCCAGATACCGTATGATTCTTGTATAATTATTTTCCTGTACTCTGTGCTGATGCATTTGGGGGGGGGGGAGAAAGGGAGGGCAACTGTTAGGAAAATTAATGATCTAAACTTAAATACAGTTTGGTATTTTTAAAAATAAAAGCCTAAGAATTGAATTTAGTGTAAGCAATAGTGGGCATTGCTATTTTAATCATATTTACTAAGCTAAAGTTTAGGTAGCTTTTTCCCTTCTTACTAGTCATTAATATTTTACAGCAAAATATAATTTTCTGATGGATAGAAAAAAATGAAATTATACATAAACAAGGTTGGTTTTATTAGTTTTACTAGCGAGGATTCTAGTAACCTAATTTTATTTTGTAATTTAGCTCCAGTGGCTCAAATATGTTTTCTAAAAAGTATGCTGTCACTCCTAAGGCAGAACTTGCTGTAAACTAGACTGTTTAGAAAGTCTGGTGTAGATGCCTAGGCACCGGAAGCAGATGTATCTTTTTGCACTGTGTAGATCCGTAGTCAATATGGAGTGGTGTCATTTACTTCCGTGTCTGTTTGCCATTTCCTGTATGATCACCTTTTGCTTGGCTTCTCCACACTCCCACCCCCCCTGGCCCTGACTGTCTGAGGCAGTAGACACCAGGAACCCCAAAGGAACCATTGTTGAGTTTGTTAGGTGTGGGAGGGGGGAGAATATACAGGTGACCCACATTTTAGGCATAGAGAGTGCACAGTGATTCGGAAGTGTGTCAGCCATCAGCCATATCCTGATGTGAATTCAGCTCCTCTAGCCTTTTTTAAAAAAACCCCAGTAACTAGTATAATGGGGTAGATTTTACATGAAAATACAATCCTTAAATAATATGTGATCAGTTTGGAGTTTGTTACTGTTTCCTCCAAAAGAGTAAACATTTTCCTCTTCAGAATTTTCTGTCTTTATAGGCTTGGCTTAAATGAGCTTTTAAAGATTGTTAAGCAGAGATGGTTATGTGATTGGCCTATTGGTTACTCAGGGAACCTTGGTAAGCTGGGGTTCCTACACTGGGATGTGCTATTAGGATGAGGTATGGGCCAGTGAATTTTTAATCACCTTCTTCCTTCCTTTGGGAGAAGCAATGTCATTTATAGATGGTGACTTCTAGCAGTAACTTTGCAGAAAAATTCTATGACACTTTATCTTATAGTATATTCTCTCTGTGTTGCCAGTGCTTAGAAGTGAGAAAAAGGCATCTTAATTCTGTTTTTATAATTATCGAACAAATAACTAAATTAATGTTTGACATTCTTGTTCACATTAGACTAGAAGATACCTCTCAAATGTAATTTGCCACGTCATCTTGTCTCTTTAAAGTAGCAGTTTTTAAATTTTTTTTAAAATTTAACTTAGGTGTATTAATTAGGAAAGGGTAAATATGGAAATTTACTTACTTGAAACATCAAGGTTAACCAGAGAATATTAAACATGTTTTTAAAATAAAATATATTTAATTTTCCTACATTTAAAAAGTCATGGATACTGACTATTTCTCAAGACTTGATGGGTGCAGGATGCCAGTGATGTGTTTTTATCCTAGCTTTTTGGTACAATCAGTAATTTATGTGGAGACATCACAAGATACGTGACAATATGAATCGCATTCATCTGTAATGTTACATTTCATTTAAGTTTTTGCAAGACTTATTCTTAACCATGCTTTTAAAGAAAGGTCTTGGTAGATAAATGACCTGTAAAATAATCTTTTCTCAGAGAATTAACTTCATGAACTTAGCTTATAATCCAATATATCATGAGAGCAGCTCTGTAGCTGTCTAATTGGAATTCTCACTGAAGAAGACAAAACCTGCAAAACTACTTCAGGAGAAAAAAAATAATAATGCCCAGGAAGGCATTAAAAATGAAGGAACTGATAAAACATAGGCAGTCATTTACAATTAATGGCTGAGCAATTGAAACTTTAACATTTCGATTTCTATTACCTTTCAGCTAATTTATTAAGACATTAATGCCATCATATTAATTAATCCAAAATCTTTGTAGTTCAAACTATTTCTGCTCCTTTTATTTGTATGAGGAAATGGAGGCAGCAATATCACATAGCTTGCCAGAAGTCAGACTGCATGTCAAGGCAGAGATGACAGGCTACCCTTTCAGAGTCAGTTTGCTCTTCTGTACACCCAGCATCTCACATGTATGTGAATAATATCGAAAGAGCAGAGTTCTGAAGTTTTGCAAGTGACACGTCTATTACATAAATAAATAAATAAATAAATAAATAAATAAATAAAACCGTGGGGACAGGTAATTTTTGGTTCACATGGTATCGGATATATATTTTAGGAACACTCACATATTTATTTTATTTATTTGCAGCTTGTCATTCCACAATTTGTTTTTAAATTTAGCAGTATGATGTGGAAGTTTTTACTTGCTCATAAAGGCGTGTCACAATATTTGCTTTAAGGCCTTATTATTATAGTTACCTACATGATATGTTTAATGTATCAACCAATGAACATTTAGACTATTTCCAAGTTTACTTCTAAAGAACCCTTTAAAGTTCTAGGACAGCTTGATGGAGATAGTAGGTTCCAGGCTAGCCTAGGCTACAGAGTGGTGAGGTTCTGTCTCAATCACTAACTAACCAATCACATAAACAAAACAATCATGAAAAATACACATTCACAATTGCCCTGTACTAATCATTTTCCATTTCTTTGATATAGTTTTTAAAATGGTGCATAGTGTATATGAGAAAATATGTCTAATAGCTAATAATAATGTTTTGCTCACTGTTTTTTAAAATGATCCCCTTTCATAGAGATATTCCAGTCATAATAACCGTGAAGAATAATATGCAGTAAATTGTTAGCGATTGGCTGCTGACTTATAAGTGGAGTATTAAGGATGATAAAAAAAATAGAGAGAACAACTGATCTCGGATATCAACTTCTTATGGTCTATGCTAACATACATACACCTAGGTGTTATTTTGGGATATATTACCTTGTATTGTATCTTCAGTATAGTTTATAGTTTAGTAGTTATTAGGTAAGTTTAGTTTCAATCTTGGTCAAAATTTTATGTGTCATTCAGGTTAAAACAGTCCCTGTAGATTATCTTCTCTTTTGGGGAAGATCTTTTCTCTGTCTCTGTCTCTGTCTCTGTCTCTGTCTCTGTCTCTCTCTCTCTCTCTCTCTCTCTCTCTCATATATATATATATATACATACATATATATATATATAATTTTTGAAGTCATATTCTGGCTACTTTCTCTCAATTTTGGTGAATCTTGTTTTTCTTAGGTACAGGTTCAATGTATTTATAGATAACTGTGTGGGCTTTGAAGGCACAGGAGAAGAGAACTCTAGCTTCAATCCTTGAAAGATGTTTATCTTTATTGTCTTATATTGGGTACATACTTCTATTCCATCACAAATTATTTCCTTCATGAGAATATTGGAATACCAGGTTCGATGTCTATTGTGTCTTAATGAAGTATTGGAAGGAGAAAAGAACATGTCTGAGCTAACATTGCATTTGCATTGTTATATGCTTGAAAAGAATTACAGAGGCTCAGTCTTAATTCCATGTTCACAAAGATTTGCTTCCTACTAACTGCATACGTTTGAGCAAGGTATGCTAAACTGGTCTTCTAGTTTGAACATCAAGATTTAAAGGTGTTGGGGTTGGGGGTTTAGCTCAGTGGTAGAGCGCTTGCCTAGGAAGCGCAAGGCCCTGGGTTTGGTCCCCAGCTCCGAAAAAAAGAACCAAAAAAAAGATTTAAAGGTGTTTACATTCCTTAGAATAATCATTTGCCTTTCATAGGAAAAGCCCTTTATACAGAAAAAAAATAGCCTTTGAATTTATTTGTAAACTTTTAATATGTCTTGCAAAACACAGTGCAGTTAAAGGCAGTGTTGACGATATTTTAGAATATCCACAAGTTATTCTTGCCTAGTTTCTTTTCCAAATTTACAACAGCATGAATTCTTATTAATAAGGGAAATTCCATATATTTTGTTTAAATGACATAGCTAGAATGAATAAAATGTGGATCGTATTGGATGATTTCTATGATATATCAATGTCTCTTTAGTTCTCTGTTTCCACTACCCTTATGCTATGGTGTGTGATTGCAGTTGGTCTGTGTAAGAGTTTGCCTCAATGTCACAGAGAAGTTGAATATTTCTGAAAATTTTTTGAGGTATCTCGTCCTTCCATTAAATATAACCCTCTAAATCCCTGCATTTGGGGCTTGGACTGTGTGCACATCACACCACTGGGTTTTATTTACAGGTGAATACTAATTCCTGATTCTAATTCTCATCTCATACTTTCTTTCTCGTTCCTCCTGGTATTACAGTGGGAAATGTATTGTACTGCGGGAGAGCAGGCTTTGTGTTGTACACATAATTTGTGAATAAGTAGTTATGTGACCCTGGAGGATTCAACCAACCCTTAGGTACCCCCTTTTCCCAGGCTTTGGAAAATTCTAGATAGTGGATCTGCAGTCTGTTCAGTTTCATTTAAATAGCAAATACTTGGGCCATGTCAATTTCCTGTTGGACCTTAAACATTCTGATGAGTGAGTGAATCAAGGAGTGACATGGCTATAAGACACAAACCTTATATTTTAAGCTTAATCAATCTGAAGAGAAAAAAAGTTGTATCTGAAGTACAAATAGAAATATGGTTTTCTTCTAGTAGCTGAAAACTAGTGAGACATAAACAACTGTCACACACAATCTGAAACATTAAAAAATACATTGTTTAAGCTTAGTACATGAAACAAGAGAATGCTTCTTTATAAATAATCATGTTGCAAAAAGGTCAGGTAATTAGAGGCTGCTCTATGATTGGGGGAAAAGAGAAATATATACAATGCGAAATAAAGTCACCCTGGTGGCAAAATGACAGACAAAAGTGTTTAGTTTGCTGGTATTGAGCACCAATGCCTGTTTTCTTCTTTCTCAGATGTGCTGATCAGAATTTTGGATGAGGAAACTAATTTTAGTAGGTGGGGTGCAAATTTCTTAGGAGTCCATGAATAGACTCTAATCCCAGCTGTTTCATTACAAATATAAAAATAAAATTGGCTGTGAATCATTCAAACTCTGTTTAATGGGTGTGAATAATTCAGTTTCATCCCACTGAAATCTTAAAACTGTAAACCTATCTCAGTTCTTTATGTTCTTTCAGAGTTAATATCTCATTATTCAGAGATGACCTATTTGAAGTCTGGGCGGTCAGAATGAAAGGGGCCATATTTCTAATTAGCCCCTGTGGTTTTTCAGCATCCTTGGTAGCCTCTAGCTTGAGGGCAGGGAGAGATGAAAAAGTCCAGGGAAAACTAAGAACAAAACAAAGGCAGATTAAATTAGTATTCTTTAACATTTTTCTCTTCCAATCAAAATATGTATTCATTATAGATATCGTGCAGCATAGGTATGGAAGAATGAAAGAACAGATATTCAACATATTCAATATACCTTTGGTTGGTACACATATGTATACACTCACAAAGACATAAAAATCACCAATGTGGATTTTTATGTTCATTATTAAAATACCATCTGATTTTATTTTACAATAAAATGCATACCTTTTGGAAAGTCAGCATATATTCTAGAGAAAATGATCTATTCCTTATAGTCGGACATTTGCAGTTTTTATTATTCTAAGTGCTGCAGCACCAGATATCTTTGCAGATCAATAATTGCATCTTTCCTTCTATTTCAGTTTGATTTGGTGTCCCTATAATTAAGCTAGTTTGTGGGATGACACAGTAGAGGCCTTTATTGGCTAGTATAGGTCACTTTATCAAGCTATGCATATGTATTCCTGGGAAATAGGAAAACTTCATCATTTCTGGACTTTCCTTAGAATTGTTCCACAGTGGTAGTTCAGGAGTAGAAACCCAACATTTTCTTTATATGTTATTATAGGGAGAAAACTCATAACCATAAAAACTTGGAAAACAATACATTTATGTAGCAGCAGCAACGTCTCTCTCAGGTGACTATCTCGCAATTATAATTGAAAGCTAGCTAAGGGATATTTGAGAATGCCACCTCTTTTAGAGAACAGATGGGCTGAAAGGAGTTCAAATGAATTGACTTTCACTTGTGTTGAGTACTTGCAAGCCTAGTTTGTACAAAATATCCTAGAAACACTATCAACATGGACAAGTTGTAGATAGGAGGGCTTTGACTTGTTTGTAGATTAAGAAGAGAGAGAATGTTCACCAGACTGGTTCAGTAGATCAGCTCAAAAGACAGATGTCAGGTCTCCTGGATGAATCTAAGTGTGGTTTAAAGAACCTTTAAATTTTTTTCTTAATCAAAATATAATTATAGAATTTCTCTCCTTCCCTTTTCTCCCTGCAATCTTTTCTATGTACCCGACTCCCTTTTGCCTCATGAAATCACTGCCTTTTTTTCTTTATTTGCTAATGTTACATGTGCTTGTGTTTGCGTTTGTGCGTGGTGTGTGTGTGTGTGTGTGTGTGTGTGTGTGTGTGTGTGTGCGCGCGCACGTGCGTGTGTTGTGGGCATGTGTGCACACTAAAATATATAAATACAGTTTGCATAGTCAATTTAGGGTGACTTGTATGTATATGACTGTATTATTTCAGGGTTACTTTTAATAATGTCTACTTAATGCACTCCTTAAATGAAGAGTCTGTGGATTGGCTGTTTATCTCTTGGGCATTGAAAAGTAGTCATTGAGAAATGTGGAGAACAATCAAAGAAAACAAATCTAAGCAGAAACTAAATACAACCTTAGTTTTGTGGCTCCAGCTAAACATAATTTTGAGCCCCACTTTTAGGGAAGGTTGCTGTTTTGACAGTTTTGAGTTTAAGCTCCTCTGTGTATGTCTAAGTTTCTTCCTAATTAATAGAGTTCAGAAACACCCCAAGAACATGTATGCTCATGTGTCATGGTGATGCTAGCCTAAAAGAATAGTTAAGTAAGGATCTTTAGAGAAGGGGATATTAAAGTATAAAATAAACAAAAACAACACATTTAATTGTGTAAATAAATGTAAAAGAAAAATACACACAATCTTTCGTATAGTCATTTAAAATGTCTACCATATGTACTTTGCCCAGGGGATTGATGCATTGTATACAAGAACTGTCATAATTATTTTCCTAGATTGTTGTTCTTATTTACTGATGATTTCTTTTAGATCTGACCTATTGTATGTCTCACTTGATGTATTGTCACTGAGAAGAAAGACAAATGCTTGGCTCTGACGTGTCACCTGTTGTTTAATGGCTAAAACTGTTACATATCATAATACTGAATTACATTAAGTCATTTTAAAAGCATTCTACTTCCTTCTTTGTTTAAATTCCAGCCGTCCCTCGGATATTCACGGGGTGGTTAATGGAAGTCTTGATTAAAATCTTCCAAGCTTTAAGGCTTTCAGCTCTTGTAAACAGGAGGGATCTGAGACATTGTGCTCATTATGCCTTTTTATTAGACTATTTACCCATTTAATGTTAACAAAAAGTCAAGGTTTTTTCCTTAGTTTTGTTGTAATAAATACAAATTAATGCCTTTAAAAGAGTCAAGCACACTCCATTGTGTGATGATAACAGAATTTATGGTATTTCTTTAAAAAAAAATTCTCTGAAGATATATTCTAATTATTTTAAAGCTAAATGAGCTGCCTTGGGTGTAGACAATTTTCCATGATTTACAGTAGGTCTTTTAAGTTTTATATCTAGGCTGCTTTTAAGTGGCTCCTTCAAAATATGCAGGACTATGAACCCCACACACTGATATAGTCAACATATTTTTGCTTCATAATATCTAGCCAAGCTGTAAGGAGGCAAAAGTCTTTGTATATATGGAATGGCTGACTTGGTCTCAAGGTTTATATTTGGGCTCAACAGCATAGACCCCATGACCAATTCAAACACATTCTACCTTTCAAGGGTTGGATATTACCACATGATATTTTGAGTCACACTCAAAATTTCTGGCTTTTCTAGTTTTATCTAACAACATGGAGGTTTTAATTATGCAGTGGAGTAAAAAGAGCTCCTTGAACTGTCTGGTCTTTACCAATTTTATGTTTCATTTAATGCAGGTGTTTCTTTCTTTCTTTTTTTGGACATGAAATAAAAACCTCTTTAGGCAAATGTGTGTGTGTGTGTATATGCGTGTGTATATATGTATGTGAATATGTGTATGTATGTGTGGGTGCGTGCATGCGTGCAAGGGTTTGTGTGTGTGTGTGTGTTTCCTTCTGAAGGCTAGGGGATTTTTATTTGACAAGTTTGAGATATAGTGGAGCACAGTTGTGAAAATTGCAAGTGGTTGCTCTTAACAGTGCAGATATTTTTAAAATTTTTTTTTCCTGTCAGAGCTGTGAGTTCTTCAGAGCTGATGCACTGTACCATGTTCTTATTAGTGCCTCACACTAGCTCTCTTTTCCTTGCTCCTTCCTTAAGTTTAGAATCAACCAATTTTTAATTGGAAAAAATCGAGAAGTCCATATGCATATTTCAAAATGTAGAAAGGCAGTTTTACATTTTATTTACATTTTATTTGTGTGTGTGTGTGTGTGTGTGTGTGTGTGTGTGTGTGTGTGTGTGTGTAAGTAAGTCAGTCCATGGTGCTTGTAAGAAGGGTGAAAGAAACTTCAGCATACTATTTAGGTCCAGGATCAAACTCTGGTGAACTGCACTGAAAGTGAGTTTCCTTGTCCAGTAAGCCACTACACTGGACCACACTTTACTTACTGTGCAAAGCTGACCATAATGCCTGTGTAATTTTCTTTTTGTTTATAATTGTAAGTTGATTTATATTTCAATTTTTCTTAAGACTGAATGATTAATAAATTACTTATGTGGATTTTTTCAATAATATAATATTTTAATATGTTACTAAGGAATAAAAATAAAAATATTATTGTAGCAATCCTGAGATTGCATAAAAGTATATATCATTTGGACTTTAACAGAACACTTTCAGGTTGGGATCTTTTCTTTATCTGGTGAGGCAGAAATGTTAGTGCTCACAGGATTTTGACATTGGAATGCAAAGGAGCAATGTTTAGGCTTTAAAAAGATACAATGAATTCTAAAAGATTTGTCTTTTTGAAGAATAATGGTTGAAATTTCATTCCCTTCATACTAGATAATTTGTATAGAATTATAGAATAATTTGTATAGTATATATAAAGGAAGCTCAGGAGCTAGGGAGACAATTTTACTGGTAAACTGGACATAGCACAAGTGTGAGGGCCTGACTCCGAGTCCCTGTCACCCATGGGAAAAGCCCCTGGGTCTTGCATTTCCAAGTAGAGATGAGACAGTCCTGTATGGATCACCCTCCAGTCAACTGTTGCCAAATTGAAAGGTGAACCCAATATAGCGAGAGTCTTTCTCAAGAAATAAGGTGGAGAGTGATTGACAAAGACACCGGAGGAACATGCATGTACACGCACACACACACACACACACACACACACACACACACACACACACACGTACATGCACACACACACACACACGCATATGTACTTACACACTTAATGTAGATTTCACCTTTCTTGAATTTAGTCAATCTGTAACATAGCTATATTATTCATTTATCCAAGATATGCTTATGCCTGTTGAACCTAAAATGTGTAGGAAGATTCATGATTCTTCTGTCCCTTCCCTTCTAAGGAAGGCTAGTCTCAAGTTAAGTACAGATCTGCATGGGACTGTTTATCTTAATCTTTAGAGATCGATTAGAATCTAAGACTTATTGTAAAGAATGGAAGACAAAGCTAGAAAGACTTCAAAAGCTGTCCTGAATGTGTCCATACTGAAAAACCAGCCCCGTTATCCTAATGCCTTTGCCTAGATGAGATGCATAAAGGAACTGGTTATCTCTGCAGAACTGGGAACCCTACTGCCTGCATCTTTCCGCCCTGACTGAATTCCGAAAACAGTGTGGGGAAAGTAGTTAGATACATGGATATAAAATTGGCAAATTGTTATGGTTTTTACCCCTCATGCTGTGCTGTGGCTGTATTTATAGCCTTTCTCTGGTATTATGTTCATTTCCTATCATTATTGGGATCTGTGACGAGTCTAGATTTATGAAAAATTAACCAGTTCAAGAAAGCCTTTTGCTAAGATTTATCTTATGGAGTTATTTTCATCTGGGTGGTTTACAGGGATGATAATTCCTTCCATCATTTAAACATGATGTAGTAAAAGTCATTTACAGGAAATGAAATTCCACTTTGTTACTTTCTTCACTTAAAGGCTAATCTGATTAGCTTTCAAACATTCGTTCTTCTTTTTATTCTGCACTTGAACTATGCCTATGGAAGGCATATGGATTTAAATGGTGTATTACCATCTGCTGATAAGGGAAAGTGAGATGCTAAATCAGACTGGCAGGCAAGTCTATTTCAGTAGATGCTATTTCAATCTGGAATGCTGTAGGAAGTCTTGGAGTATTTTCATCAGGATTATATTGACGTGTACTCCCACAACAAGTATAGATGTTGATGTAGTTGAAGTTGTAGGATCTTTAGGTTCTTATGTCTACGTAAAGCTGCAGAATTATATGAAATTTCAATTCTTTGCTGTTTTTTTTCCCCTAAAGTCTTTCTGTGGTGTTTTTTAAAAGCAATGACACATTTTCTTTGTCCAGAAAGTAAAACATGAAGGATAAGCCTTTTCAGATAAATGGACTAAAACTGAAGAAATAAATTGTTCTTTCCCACGATGCTCATTTGTTGAATATGTTAATGACCTGCTGTATTTTGCAAAGTAACAGTTTTGCGGAGTTTAGAAAAAGAGTAAAGGAGATTTACCCTTAGGGTTACTAAAGGCTGATCTGTAGCAATGAGGAGGAAGGTGAGCTTCTGAAGCATCATTGTAGTTGATCCTTTGAGCATTGCAACTTAGTTATAATATGAGGCTGAGTTTATGGTCTCCAAGGGAGTGTACCTGGTTGAGGTCTCCATTCAAAGACTCAAAACTCCACACCCTTTCCATCTATTATCCTGTCCATTCTGACTACTCGCTGTAATAAGAAAGAAGGCTGACAGAGGGCAAGGATGACTCTGCTGTCTTTCCAAGGCAGCAACAGGAAGTGCAGGGACTCACACTGGCTTTGCAGATTGTGGCATAACTGTGACTCCTCCACCCAGCTCAGAAGTGTCACTGCTTGGTCACTGGTAGCAAGTGGTATGTTACTTGACAGTGTTCCTCGTTGCAGGCCATTAGAAGATTTTATATCGCTTGGAAGTTTTAAGTCACTTACTCATATTCCAAATTTGAGTTCCTGCATTTGCCTTCAATATGTTTTGGATACATAGGAAGGCTTGGGACAGAGAGTTATAATTCATTCTTACACTTAAAACTTGGCAATTTTTCATTATACATAGTGTTGTCAAAATGTCTTATTACCAGACCCTTCTTGGTCTATTTCCTAGAAGGGGAGTTTCTGTGGTAAAATGTATGTACCCGCACGTGTGGGCACGTAATGCTTGGTCGCTCTCCCTTTTCTAATGTCAGCCATTGATTAGAAAAGCCAAGGTGTCTATTCAGAATTTTCTGAGGTTGTAGTAGCTAAGCAAGGAAGATAGAGACAAGACGTCAACATGTGGGAAAAATATGTCTGTAACTAGAAACTGTTATGCTGAATATCACTGTCCAATTGAAGTATTATTCCCTTGATAGCAGTTATTAGAACCACTAATTTTCAACATGTGGTGAATCTTTTTGTCCATCCATCTCTGAATTTGGAGCAAGTACATCTTGGCTGTCAGTGATACGTGCAATTTGGTAGTGACAACCAGCTTTTTCTTTCAGTGGAGTTAACTGCTAAAGACATTGAAAATATTAAGAAAAAATATACATTCTTTCAGATGAGTTAAGGCCTCCTAGGTGATGTAGGCTGATATAATGCTGGCCCATAAGTGAGGCAGGGATATCAGTTGTAAAGGAGTGATTCACCCAGAGGCAAGGCAGGGCTGTCTTAGCATCTTGAGTCAATTTTTCAGTATTCATCTGATTTTCATTCACAAAACCATTTTTATGATGATATAGGAACTGATTCGATTTTGAGTATTTAAATTTCGGAAAAACATAGTTATGACAAAACATTTTAGAAAAGCAGAGCTATATGGTGGTTCCAGATTTATTGACCCTTTCTTGGGTATCTGGGAGCTTTATAGAGTGTGAGAAGATGCGTGTGCCACTGCTCACTGCAGTGATGTCTGTATTTTGATGTTTGTCTGTGTAAGTACTGAATGATGGCATTCTGGTTTCTTCTTTCTGTTTCCCTGATTTCGGGAATATGTCATCCTCTACATTTCTTCTGGCCTTAAAATCTCATCTGTCCCTTCCAAAAAGAGGAAAAAAATAACATAACAGAAGGCTCAGTCAGCGCTGCATAAGGACTATCCGCACTACCCCTTCGTTAAGTGCCATGTAGTTTGGGTTTCCCTCATGGTCTATGTGTTGGGGTAGAAATCTCGGCTTCCATTTGGAGAAAACACAACGGGCCAACACGGTTCCACATGGAGAGGTTTTAATGGAAGAACGATCCTGATGCCAACACTATGACTAGTCAGATTGGTGACTTCATGATGTAACCAAACTGTCTGTCTGGAAAGGTTGTCAAGGATCCTCCATTTGCTGGAAGTTTGCCCATTTCTTCTAAGCCCTTAGTCAGTGTGCACCATTGGTCAGAATCACATGTTTCCCTCAATAGCATTCCTTGCCCCAAAGTAAGTGCACATGCTAACCTTAAATGAGGCTTTGGGTAAACACATATGTCCACAGTTCAGCTATAGCTTGCTTTAAAACATTTGAAAAGTAAAGCCCATGACTATGTAGGCAGCATAATTCATATGGGAACATGGAAATTCTTTCCCTTATGTTTTTAAGAAAGCGGTTAGTAATTCTTAGAGTTCAGTGAGATAAGACGTGCTGTCTTTAAGGAAAACTAGCATTATGATGCATGATGTTTCTCATTTCTTCATGCTGTTATTTTAAATGTATCAAACGCTTGTTTTGGCTATCATCGGCAAATTACTCCAGTAGCTAAGACAATTAATAAAAGTTCTGTCCCAGTCATATGGCTTTTTTTTCATAAGATTGCTGTCTCAAACAGGGCACAGGGCACTTTGGACAGACAACTTCTACATTTTCACCAAACTGCAGACACTGAGTTAATCTGGTAGATTAAACAGTTACTATGTAGTGCTTCAGGGAGCATGTTAATATACATGTGGAAATACAGGCTTCTCAAATGGAAAAAAACAATTGCAAACCAGGAAACACCTATGTCTTTAGGAAGTAAATTAAAAAAATATATGGTCATCTTGTCCCCAAAGCAACCGAATAAGAGACCCATGCTACTGTATTTATGATTACGTCTTTGTAGGAGGAGGTACTTTTTGTGCTAATTTCTTCATTTTTAGAGGCTGTGTCAGCCTTTACCAACAGAATATGGAGTTGGAGTTTTGCAAATAATTTTGGATTTCTTTGACAGCTAACCTGCCAAGTGCTGGTGTTGGAAAACAAGGACTTGTGAGAGCTGTTTGAACTTATAAAGCAAAACCACCTGTCACCTGAGGCTGTCAGCACTCGCCCAGCAAACAGTTCACACTGGTCTGTGTTGCTTAGCCACTTTTCCCTTGTCAGCAGAAGTCCCTGTTCACACCCGAGGGTCAGAAGTCTGCCTAAAGATTCACCATCACAGCTTCACATTCAACTGCACTCAGATGAATCTTTTCTTAATTTATACAGACAAACTAGGCCCTATGATCCCGTCTCCCCAGGGCAAATGGCTTGTAAATGTAACATAGCCTTCATATACCTGTCTTTTTTTTTTTTTTTTAATAAGCTCAGATGTTTACTGTAGACTCCAGTTAATGCAGAATATTAAGATATTTTGATATTCTCTGGTCTTCTTTTCAACATCAAGAGTATTTGCTATTACTTAAAAGCTGATAAAAGCGAGGTATTGGATTTTTTTTTTTTTAACATTGGGTCCCGTGTTGATCCCAGAAGTGGTATCTTTCCTCAAAAGAAGGACAAATGCAGGTGACTTGTGAATTTTATAAGGTGCTGTCGATAGGCGTATTTCCCACACTCAAGTCTGCTGCAGGAGTGGATCACAAACCTAGGGTTCTAATACGGTTAGAGGATTGGTCATGTTCAGCATTTTGGCACCAAGAGCTGGAATGAATTCATTGATTGTCCATACGGTATGGGTAATGGGCACTATCAGCTGTTTCAACATACACCAATTATTTTCAAGCTTCCCAAAGCCATCTGTCACCATATTGTCCACTTTGTGAAATAAAATTGTCATTTATCTCTACATAAAGCAACACAGCCGTGATGGGTCGTTGTCCTTGCTATTGTTTCTCTTTCTAGTAATTTAGTAATAGAGATACTATATATATTCAGTATATATATATTTAGTTATATACATACATATATATATATTTGCAAAATCAATGACACCATATGTATTTTTAACTTGTAAAATCAATTATACCAAACAGATGTAGAACATGTTCACATTGGAAAATTATAAATAAATAGATGGATAGATAGATTGGTCCATAAATAGTTAGAAGTACCTAAGGTAGGATTAAAAATACTTTGTGAAAGCAGCAGCATATCTGTGTGCATATACACACGTGTATATATGCATATTGAACTCAGGGATTAAACCCAGGTACTGTTCCTAAGTCATTTTTTTCATTTTATTTTCTGTTTGTTTTTGTTCATTTGTTTGTTGTTTGTGCTGCTTTGCTTTGTCTTTCCACACAGATCTCTAGCATAGAGGAAACAGAACAGAGAAGTCTAGTTGCCTGAGTATACACAGGAATCCCTGTGTCTGCCTCCCCAGTGCTGCGAGTACAAGTGGGTCTCCATGCTTACTTGTTGAGGGGGTTCTGGGAATTGAAATTGCGTTCCGCTTGTGTGGCAAACCCTTTCCCTAATGGCCCATCCTCCATGTCCCTCTTTTTGTTTCTAGCACGTGAAGCTGAGTTGTCCTATTCAATCACGTTGTTTTGTGTCTAGCCTCCACTGCAGAGTGTAATTCATCATAAATTACTAACACGGAAACTTTCCTTGGTATTAGCTGGCGCAGATCTTAAATGGTGGTGACCACCGCCTGGGACAGAGCAGGGCCTGGGATACATCTGCTTCTTTGGAGGCTTTGCAGGGCAGAAGCAGGAATGTCACTAAAAAGGAAACTGCCATGTATTTTCTGTGCCGTGATGAACAAGTCCAGAGATTTTGTGTGTTTTACCACTGCAATGTTAAATAAACTCAAGGTTGCATCCATTTCTCTGGGGTGGTGAACACTCCAGCCATACCATTATCACTGCATGGCTTCTCATAACTCCCATTACCTCAGCTGGAGTCTAAGTGTTATGACAGGGGACTTGCGTGAGTAGAGATGAAGCTAGGGAGGACCTGTGGCTACAAGTTAAAAGTCAGGGGGTTTGCTCTCACAGAAAGTTTATGTTAAGATAAATTCATACAATGAGATTGATGAATTAAGACATTCAATTATAAATTAACAAACAGAAGGTATGTTACTTTCCTTAAGTTTCTGTGAGCTATTTCCCCTCATTTAACTGTTACATATTCATAAGAAGAAATAAAACATTATAAAGTGTTCATCTCCCTATCCGTCCTCTTCCTAACCAAAGCAGGGATTTAGTGACCAGGGGAAGAGACACTCACATCATGGTTTGAGCTCAGTCCTCTGGCTGCAATCCATTCAATCTTGACAAATATCTGAGCTAAGTACTTTGTAAGGGGGTAGCCTTTTGTTCAGGGTGTGTGAGAAATCCTGCTGAACCAGGTTGGCTACAGAAACCAGGATCAAATTGCTTTGCTCAGAGTGGTGAATAAGAAAGTGCAGCCAACAGAGAAGTGAGGGCGATTTTTTTTTCCCTCTTTCTGAGCACACCCTCACCTGGCACCTGCAAAGGCTCTTGGAGGCTCTTTTCCTCTTTCTTTCAATGATGACTATTTGGAGGTCATATTGCTTTGACTTTTGTCTGTTTATTAGAAATTACTTGGTTATCACTGGATAAATCAATAGTTAACAAATTTGATTTATTAATTTATTTATTTTTTTGTTTTTGATTCAATGTTTGTCTTGTGCCTTTTGAGGCTGGTCGCTTTGCATTTAATCCACTTAGTCACTGCATTCGCCTTAGGGAACAGCAGCCTGTCATGCAAATCCTAGTCAATGCAATGAAACTAATGGAGAAAAAGCATATAGCTGCCCACGCCACACATATACATAGACAGGCACATATATCCATATATGTATGTGTGGGTGTATATGGGCACTCATAGAAACCATATACTTTCCTTCACAGCTTATGTCTACATTATACTAGAAAGTGGGAAACTTGCGTATCCCCATACTTGGATATAGTGATTGCCCCTGCTTAAATTTAGCAAGTATATTAATTGTTTGGACATAGAACAAGTATTTTTATATTAGTACAGTACCTTCTACTTGAAAATTGGAGAACAGTCCAAATGATGTACATATTAATTTCTCAGAACATTGTTTTAACCAAGTTGTACCTGATGACAAAAAAAGTTCTCTTGTCCTCCCCCACCCCCAGCAGGTACACTGACCACTGTATAGACTTGAATTACTATTCAGTTTGGAGAAGGAGAATTAATCATGACAACTATAATTACAAATTTGTATCAAGTACCAAACTAGCAAGTATTTTTTAATATGAAAATTTTAACAGTATTTAAAAATCCAGGAAATATATACAATAGTATTTTCTTAATCCATTCAATAATCGGATTTTTAAATGTATAAACATTTGAGAGTTTAACATGTAGCACCCCATCTTCCTACTTCACCCGAGTACTTTTAGTTGCCCCAACTCGAGTAGCATTACTTTACCCCACTGGATCTATTTAAAAGGTCATGGTGGCTTGTCAGGCCTGCCATCTGAGAGACTTTAAGGCACTGCAGTCTTTTGCTGGGCCTGTTTGCATTATTTCAGGCTTGCCGCCATATTATCACTGCTTCTCACTCTGGGGCAGTTATACAGCAACACAGATAGTTAAGTCTTTGTACCTAAGTTTTTAAACCTGTAGGGTTATGTTGGGCAAGACCTGTCAGTAAACGATTGCTTGGCTTTCCTTCACTGCTGTGGTTTAAGGGGGTAGTTGTTAGTTTGGTTGTACAAGCAATTGAAAATGTTCCCTTTTTTTTTTTTTCCGGAGCTGGGGACCGAACCCAGGGCCTTGCGCATGCTAGGCAAGCGCTTTACCACTGAGCTAAATCCCCAGCCCGAAAATGTTCCCTTTTTAAAAAGGTATTTTCCATCTGACTCCTATATCCCCTCTACTTCCCCAGGGTTCCCTAAGCTCCAAGGAGGGACCCAATGGAGACTCTTTAATTTAGACTCTCTCATTGCCTAATGTCAGTTGTAGATCTTTGCCTGTGTTCCCATCTGCTGCCAGAGGAAACCTCTCTGATAACTGGACAAGATACCAGTCTCTGAGTATAGCAGAATAATGGGAAACTGTGATTAGTGAGCATTGTATGGGAAAAAATATATTTTCTTTTTTTTTAATATTTATTTACTTTACATATATAAGTACACTGTAGCTGTCTTCAGTCACACCAGAAGAGGGCATCAGATCCCATTACAGATGGTTGTGAGCCACCATGTGGTTGCTGGGAATTGATCTCAGGAATTAACCTCCGGAAGAGCAGTTAGTGCTCTTAACCACTGAGCCATCTCTCCAGCCCCGAAATATATTTTCAATAAAAAAAGAAAAATATTTTTTAACATTGTAGTTTATTTTAGTGTTGTACTATTATGGATGACCACCTAGTTAATACTTTTAATTATGTTTTCTTTATTCTGCTTGTTCTAGGAGTATGTACTTGACCCTTTAGACTTTATTTAATTTATCCACATACCCAAGTTCCACCTAATCAAATGTAATCCAAAGGCCACCGAAGGGAACATTCTCTTTGGATTATCCCACAGTGTTGGTACTTTCTTAAATGTTGATTTTGACATATCCCAACGTTGCACCTTTTGTTGATAGTAAAGTTTGGAATCATTTAGCAGGGAAAAATAGTTTTAAGGAAAAGGAGATCAAGATAGCAGCCTTCTTCTGCTACAACTGATTTTAAAGAACGAGGCTTTATAAGTCTGAGCTGTACAATGAAACTTCCCCGTAGGCGTGCCTGGTGCTCGCCACATGTATGTGGAAAGCACAGACTGTTTGCACCAATGGCCAAGGTTCAACCCTGGTCTTCTAGTATTTGGAGTTTGTTGAGGAAGATAAGCCATGCACTTGGGTGACCAGAAATTAGGTTAATATTTGCTAATAGGAAAAGTAAGATATAACGTTTCAGAACTAGGCATACTACTCACACATGCCTCATTTATACCACAGGACTACTTTCATTTATAAACTGTGGTGAAACACTGAGCTAGAAGGAGCGGTGTTTGTACAAACCAAGCATAGCTGTAGTCTATGGTTAACGCCAATGCTACCTTCATCTCTGTGATCATAAAGCTGGCGAATTTGTGCTTGGAGTTACAGTAAATAGGTAACATAGGGAATGTGAGTACTACAATGGTCCGACGTGTTGTTAGCATTCCTGACCTCCTGATACCAATTGCTGCATTTAAGCTGAGGTCACATGGTGTCACTGACTGGCAGAGGACATTTTTTGCTAAGTTGTTGGACATTGTTATTTCAACAATCGGCATAGGAATTAGACATTCATATGTTTCCTTTCTATGAAGGCTGCTAAGTAGCATTTTTAATTAACTAATTATTCACTTACTTTTGGATGAACACTTTTATTTCATCTTACTCTTCTAGGAAACAGTCTATCAGTAAGGGATGTCAGGGTAGGAACTCAAAGGAGGAACCCAGAGACGGGAAAAGAGAAGCTATGGAGGAATGTTTGTTCCTTGATCAGCCTGCTCTCTTATAACACCCAGGACCCCCTAACCACCTAACGGTAGTTGGCACAGCCGTAGACATCAGGGGCCATCTGTATCAATCGCTGTTGAAGGAAATGCACCACTGACTTCGCGACGCTAGTCTTACGGAGGGATAGTTTCAATTAAGAGTGCCTCTTCCCAGATATGTTTAGGTTTTGTTAGCATGTCATTTAAACACATACATAGACATGCATGACTGCTTCAGACCTTTGTGCCTTGTGGTTTTGAGTGTGCCCAGAGTTGATATAGGTAGTCCTCTGCACCTGACAGGCAGTATATAATCAGTACACCAATGCTTTTACCACTAGTGCTTATCAGAGTTTCCTCTGAGTGTTTCGCAATACACGTGCCTTTATATTTGCAACATCTCTAAAATTGATGCAACAACAGTTCCCTGGAATGTTCAAAATAATTCAAGGCACAAAGTAGCCTATGTGTTTAAACAAGTCCTTTACACCTTGGCCACATGGTTGTTTAGATTTTATGAAAACAGACTTTGTTTCTTTTCTTTCCTAACGTCAGGCATTCATCAGCAATGGTTTCTGTGCCCAATTAATGTCTCAAAGACTCTAAATAAAAAAATGTCTTCCCAGATCTTTTTCTGGGAGAGCCTGCTATTGATGGCTGATTATAGAATATTGCTTTTGCTGAACTATTTTATGATTTGTGGAAGTTGAGTTTTTAGATTCTCGAAGGGTTACCCTTTCCCCTTTTTTTCCCTCTCACAAATGAGTTGAGAGTTAATGCCGGCTGTTTTGTTCTAGTTAAAAATAAAACAACCGGAGATGACTGGCATTAAGGTGGACGCAGTTGACCTGGGTCATTGTTCATTGTTCTTGAAGTATAGGTCACTGAATGCTTCTGGTCTGTGTACCTCTGTTTCCACTGATGCTTTCCAAAGCAGTCCATGCAAAATGCTTAACGTTTCTACAATTAACATACAGGGTACCTATATAAAAGTATACAATCTACCCAAAGCAACTATTTAAAAGATTAAAAGACAGTTTACCCATTCATGGCCTACTTTTGCAACCAACAATGTAACAATTTGGTTTCTTACTAAGAATATAGAGATAGGGAGGTTAAAAATGTTATAAAAATATTTTATATGAGTTTAAAAATGCTTGAAAATTTTGTTCAATGTTTATCTCTTGTATAAACTCTATAATGGAGTAATTATAATGACCTCAAATGCATTGAGCCTAGAGTCACTCACTTAATTATTAAACTCATAATAGTGTCTAATTAGAGTAAAGCCTTATCCTAAATATTGGTTATTCAATAGTGACCCAAACAGAAATATCCCTGTTCTTAGGTAGGTAAAACATTTTTTTTTCTACCTAAGCTTTCAAGGCTAATAAACATGAAATATTTGTTGTACAGACAACCCAAGAATAAATTAGAATGAACTCACTTTTACTTAGTTCCTTTTCCATAACCCTCAGACTGACACTTTATGAATTCAGTGTTATTTAAATTATAATGAATTATTAAAAATATATAAACAAATACCAAAAGCTTAAATTTAGAAGACCAGTAATTAGCATAGTATCAATTTTGTATGAATATTTCAGATGACTCTGGGAAACATACTCCTATTCTGATATCACCCACAGCTGATAATAAATATAACATGTTTATTTACATTAGTATCCTGGATCACATAAGTGGCAAGAATCTCTTTGTAAGATTTTATAATGCATTTTGTTATGCATAAATATACCATGGTGTTATTCTCTGTGATATCAGATCACTCAATGACCCTAACAATATCATGAAACATTGCTGATTCTGACTATACAACATACCATGATGTAGACAAACAAAACAAAGACAAAAACATAAACAAAATAAAATTAAGTACAGGCCAAATTATTGGAGACTATATTGAATCCACGGTGTGAACTCTATGGTATAAATGACTGACTTTTTTGGACTTATCAGCAAAATACTATGTGATACAGAGAAGAATGAGGATCACGATTCCGTTTGTCAAATTCAAGCATTGGAGTCTATGGACGACAAGTAGCAGGGTGTTTGTGCATGTGAGACTCTGACTCAATCCTAATTCTCTCTCTATAGACAAGGTTGGAATAGCCAGGCTTACATAGCACCTTCTGCTTGTTCTCACGGGTTTTGTATTCTAGTTATAATTACTGGATGTTTGAAAACTTTTGCTGAAGATCAGTAAGGACCCTTCTTTTCTTTTACAAAATGGACGTTATAGTTGTGAATACTGCATCAAGCCAAACCACTCTAATTTATTTCTGACCATATACTATATTCTAACAGAGTAGCTTGGGAAATAATTCAAGGTAAATAGGAAGGAACTGAGTGAAGGTATTGGCTTCCTAATTAGGAATCTATCGATCTCATTTATAAGGTTTCATAGTTTTAATTAAACATAAAGTTAAGTTGTACAGTCATTCCTGCTAGAAGTAGCAGTGCTTTCTGCCGTCTTAACACCAGAGACATCTTAACAGAACGTCTTTCTTTCTTCCGGAAGTCTAAGATGTAAGACTGACAATAGTCATTGTGCTCTGACTCTCGGATTCAGAATGGTGGTGGAATTTGACCTTTACAGATCATCTTGCTCATCTTGGATTTAGGTCAGGCTTTTACACTTTACAGGAAGAAGAGAACGCTTGAGATGGTCATGATTTCTCCTCTTGAATGCGAGACACAAGAGGACTGAAGCAGTCCTTTAAGTAATGAATAAACTCCACCACTGAACTGATTCTCTTCATGGGCCAGCATACAGATTTTCAAGAACAAATATAGAGTCAGGTTAAATAGGCAGCTTGGACGTATGGCATGTAGGCATACTTGGTTTCACAGAAAGTAGAAGATAGCACTCACTAGAAATAATGGACTTCTGAACCATAAATGATTTCCCAGCTTAATTTGCTAAATTCCTATTGGAGTGGAAGAGACTCCTCTCGCAAATATTATGGTCATGTTTCAGGAGGTTGTATTTCTAATCTTACAAAACCTGCACCCTGTTCAGTGAGGCAGGCAGTGAACAAAGTGCCTAAGGATTGGAGCTTGTTCACCCAGCCCAATAGATATGAGCCCCGGGTGTGGTGTATTAAGAGGATACAATATGAAGTATATTAGAACTACATTCCACTGGACTGAATACTGAGGCACTGTACAGCTAACAATAGCAACTTGAATACATGTTCTAGTAAAAAAGTTAGTAACCTATCTGCTTATTTGAAATGTTTCCAAAGCAAGCATCACAAATTAGTAGATTCCATCAGCTTTCTCTTTAATGAAGAGGTATTTTAATTATTCCATAACCTTGAAAATGCCTCAATTACTAAAAGAGCGAAACTTGAGACTGCGGGTGAATTAATTGCTTTGAAGCAATAGGCTTTGGTATTGTTTCCCCATATTTTGACAGTTGGTTAATCGTTTCTCACATTTGAGTAGGGTCATTATGGCTGTTAGGTTACATTGAAACCTGAACTTTTCTGTAAAGTTCTGTGACTAGCTTAGCGTCATCTCCACACCGCGAGCAGTCTGTGTACAGAGCGGAAATAGACTGGTCCTTGCTCCACCCACCCAGCCATATGCCGATGTCCTTGTCCTACCCTTATCTCCTTCTGCTTCCCATGCTCCTGTCTGGAGGGAATTGATCAGCCTGGAGGGAAAAAGAAGGCCTTGCCAAACAACTCCGATTGTTAAAAATCCTTGGGAAAGGTCACTGGTGCTTGATAACATGTTGGGAATCTTACGAATGACTGTTTGGTTTCTCTCTCTCTCTCTCTCTCTCTCTCTCTCTCTCTCTCTCTCTCTCTCTCTCTCTCTCAAGGACCTCCACGTTGAAGAGGGAAATTACAAATGTTGAAATAATCTGTTCTATTTGCCCAGTCTGCTCCAGGATTTGGCAAACACAAAGTATAATGAAATCCTACCTGGTGTTTTGCTGAAAGTGACAATTCTAATCTTAGAGGAGAGTAAGACAAAAGTGTCTTTAAAACTCGACCGTAGTCGAGGGTGATCTGTGCAGACAAGCCTTACCTTTGAAAACTGAATTATGAGCCGGGTACATCTTGTTAGTGGCTTCCTGGGTTTGGATGTTTGGGGAGTGAGAGTCCCACAGGTACCAGAGGAAGAGATAGGAACAGATCTGTAACCACAGGAGGAAGGAGAGTCCCTGAGTGTTTGAGGCAGATCACTGTTTTTACTCCTTTGCTCGGCTTCATTCATGGTCATTATCGAGCTGGTCTGGTCTCTGTTCCTCCCTTTGTCCTTCCCCTCATCTACCCCTGGGCATCCTGTCTCTCTCCTTCCTCTGGCATGCTTTGCAAAGGCCCTTCTCTCTGAACCCGTGCCATCTGGAGCAGTCGCCCCTTATCTCAGCACACCATTGACTTGCCTCCTACTCTAATCACTTTTAAAAGTTATGTCCTCTTTCTTGGCCTCCATACCGAATTGTATTTCCGTCTATTACTCATTCCATTGATAAGTCTCCCATTTATCCAAACTTTGAGAGCTGTGCTTTTTTGAGTTGTTGAAAAGCTTGTATTCAAGATCATGCTGCAGTTTTCTCTGGCCAGAATGTGAATTATTTTGGACATTTTTTAAAACTATTAACTATGGAAATTTCAGTTGAAAATTTAAAAACGGAAACACGCTCAATTTTGTCACCCTAAACCAATTTTTTTTTTCCTGTGCCTCGCTTTCTGGGGTTTTGAGAGTGAGAATGGATCTCGTATAGGGATTGCCTCTTGGGTGGGTTGGGGATGGGGGATTGTAGAAGTATCTTTGTACTTTTTAGGTTCTCGAGTTTATGTTAAGACTCTGATAGGGCTGGAAAGCCAGACACCCAGGAGTGAGAAGCTGCTTTCTTTGTTAGTTTGTGACTTTGTTCTCATCCTTGGAGCTCTGAAAACAAGAAAAATCCCTCCTCATACTGTACGTCAGTGACAAGGAATGCCGCCTTAGTTTTACAGACTTCACTTCTTTGCTTTTACATTAACGATGACACGATTTTAGAATCTAGTGAATAATCATATGTAATGTATTTACAGAAATATATTTTATGCAGATATTCATATGAAGTTACAAGTACTACATCATCATTAAATCACTTGTTTTGATTTTGCTAGTAGCTGATGTGACAAATTTTGATGATCCAGTCTAGTCTCCAGGGTGACTTCTTTCCCTACTAGGTAGTGATTTCTATACTCCAGTATTCTGAGAATAAGTGTTCTGTAGCCATTGTACCAGGTCAAATTTAATTAATCATTTTTTGAATGAATCTTGTACTCTGGATTTCCAGGATTAAAGTTTGAAGGTAAGCATTTTTTTGGGGGGGAAAAGGACTTATTTTCATTTAATCCTATAAAGGAGAGATTTAAATTGTACGCATGCCAAAAAGAATAATTTATTAAAACAACCATATTATTATAAGAATTGTAAAAGAATGTTAATGACATAGCTTAAATATGCTACAGTTGATGTTACATCATCTAAACTAATTCAGAAAATTTCTGTCCTGTACTACTAAGTTCAAAATGTTGATTTATTACGGTCTATTCATAATTATTATAAATGTGCATTATTTAATTTTTATAATATTTATTACATTTATTATTATTTGCCATAAAAAACTTCAAAATAATTGTTGAAATTATGCTTTAATGTCTTTTCTTTAGGGGCAGAGATAGGACACAGCAAATTAGCAAGCCCTAGACCTGGATTCCATCCCAAGCACTGCAAAATTAATAAATAATAGAATAAAAATTCTTCCCTTCATGTGAATTTAATTTTACATTCATGATAACTGTTTATATATGTAAGTGGTGGGGCGACTGTCTCCCTTTGACATGTGCTAATAAAATGTTATGGCCAGATAGTAGATCAAAATAAAGAGACTCCCCCAACACATCTCATCATTTAGATTGCGCGAAGTGCATTATGCAACCACATTCATTCTGTGTGACTCAGGCAGAAACTTTAATTTTCTTTGGAACAGGCTCACACCATATTTATCTCGCTGATTCTATTCAGGGGGAGAAAAAAATATATATAAAAAGATATCTTGTTAGATTTGGTGACATAAAGGTCAAAAGATAAACTGTAAATGATCTCCGTGTTTATTTTTTTGACAGTGTTAAATTAGGAGCCGCTCAGCCTTCCTGGAGAATCACAACCTGAGTAATTGAACAAGCCGCTGGGGAGTATGCTTGGTTAGGCTGATTCCTATTATGTTGACTTGTCAGGGGCCAATAATTAAAGCTGAAAAGCGATGCTCATTAGTGTCTGCAAGATGATTCAAAGAATAAGGGAGAGAAGTCCTTGAGGCGCACCTGCAAAAGGCAGGCATGCCTGGGAGGTGAGCAGACCGAGTGGCTGCCCTTTCTGCTGTGTTAGCAGTCTAGTTGAGAAAGGGGCACACTGAGTGTTCAAATGTCCTCGCCCCGCACAGATCACAAATCACCTTTTACTTTTGTACTTCCCCCCATGTAATAATATTCTGCACAACGATATTTGTAAGGGAATTCCTTTCAGAGAATAGTCCTTTGGAAAAAAATTAAACTGGAAACCATTTCATTCATTTGCTGGAAACTTTGTACCTGAATGCACTTCTTCTTCGGATTCTCAGTTGGCTGTACATAAAATACATGAGGTATACAGTGTTGGCTGCAAAAGTGTTTGCCACATTTACTGTGCAAAGATAGGATTTTACAAATGGATATTTAAGTGAGCTAAACTGAATAGAGGACACAAGCATAGGCTATAGAGACATCTAGAAGAGTGAGAATTTATAACCTGAGCAGAACTCTGGGTGGAGAACAACTGTTGTTAGCACTGAATGCTGTGCAAACATGATCATAATGTCCTGAAATGCTTTCTTTAGTTTGTAATTGGCCTCTAAGGTAGGCCCTGATTTTATGAACTCATCTTAAAACATCCAAATATCCATATATTTTGTCAAATTCAGTCAATTTGTTGGATTTTGCTGTTATCTGTTATTCTAAGAGGTATTTTGTAGTGATGAAGCATTCATTTTGTTTCCAGCACTACACTTTGTCCTGGGCCTTGTAGCTGGACAATGTATATGTCTTTTCCAAAGCCCCACGTACTGCTGGAGTCCTTAGTTTGTTATATAATACCCAACAAGAACATTTTGTTCCTTTGTTGATCCTACTGATGTGATTCTCTCTGAGATTTTGTCCATAAGGAAAGCCCTCCCACATGTGAGACTTCTACAACTTATATCACAGACGTGCCATGCTGATTTGAACTTGTGAATGTTTCTGTATCTTCCATTTATGCCGAGTCCCTTAAGGACATGGATTGATTCTTGTTAATGTTTGCATGTCTGGTGGTTGGAGCTCAGTAAATGTTGGTTAAACTTAATCAGGGAGCAGAAGAGATCTTCTGGGATAGTTATATATTTCCAAAGATAATAACAGCTTTAGAAGTCAAATAGAACAACCCCCTAGTCTATGCCAAGAATTCCTTACTGGATGTTCTTTAACAGATAGCTCCTTTGCTGGCTTGGTAGAACATTTCCAGAACTTGAGAGGTCAACATTTTGCGAGCAACTGCTTCTAGATTGGACGACCTGAGTTTATAACAACAGAAAGTTTATAGTTAACAGAGTGGTACTTTACATAAATTATCTTCAGTATTCATAATGTCCTTCAGCATCGGAGATCAATTATCGTTAACTCCATTCTGCAGATAAGGATGCTGCATTCCAGAGAGGTTTGATGCTCTCCTGAAAGCCTTGTGCCTCCTTGAGAATCTACCTGTTTCTGAGTTAAGCTTTAGAGGTTTCTGTTTCCAAGTCCGAAGCTACCTCCTTACCGTTTTTCTCCATTATTACAAATATACTAATTGTCAGTTTTCTTCAGTAATCTATCCATGTGTATCCATGGAGACAGGGGTGTTTACCACATCCTGCTGCAACATAGTCATGCCGTGGAAAACACTGTCCTAAGCAGGTGGGTTCCTTACATTACACCAGCACTCCAGTCTACCTTAATCTTTCTTATGCTTGAGTGGGTTCTCTGAGAGACGTTTTTAAATAAGGTACTTTGGCAGAAAAGTCTACTTGAGTAGGGCGTTCCATATCTGTATTTATTATTGAGAACTAGTGAGAAAAGTCCAAAAGGAGAGATCCTTAACTGCCAAATGTGGGTCTAGAAGAATCAATGCTTTATTAATACTGCTGAGTTGATAAGCAAACTGCTATGTATAGAAGCCCTCCCCACTCTTATCAGACCAGCGTGCGGTATTGATTTTATTCTGTAATATGCTATGTTTCTGTGAGAACAGTTATATCCAAACCACAATCAATATTGGCTCATCTGACAGTTATAAATGCTAAATCTATATTCATTTGCATGATTATTGACAGCACTTGAATTTAATAGGGTTGGTTTTTTTTTTTAAAAGCTGTGAGCTTTATTTTCTTAAAGGTTTCTCTTAATATAAGGAAGGTAGATACTTCATTTGACATTCTCTTCTATTTGAAATAAGCTTATTGATTCAAACTAGAAAAGCTCACATTAATTCATACATTTCTAATATTTTTCTTTGTGATAGACTGTGATGACCCAATTATATATTCTACTCAGAATGTCTCTCATCGGTTCTTCTAAAAAATTTTTTTAGAGCGCCATTGAACCAATTTTTACAGTACTATTAATCAGAGTAATCAGTATTAATATACTACTTTACCAGCTGAGTGCCACTTGTCACTAATATGACAGGGTAAATTTTACAATTTTTTTTACAAAGGCTTTAATTTAGTAGGAGTAAAAAAAGGGGGGGGGACAGGATTTTAATTGTTAGCAATCAGAAGCTTGCCTGATTAAGATTGGCATTCTGAATCAGACACGTCAGACACTACTGGGAATCAATTTCATCTCTTACTAATTCTTTCACAGATTTAAATGTAGTCTTATTTACCAATACATGAAACATTAATTAAAGGTAGACCTAAGGGTGAGTAATATGTCAGCTAGAAGTAATTTCTTACTGGAGTTGAGGATTTCCAGGTGGTTTGACTAGACAGCTTTCTTCTTTTGTATCTTGCTTGCTTTGGAAATCTCAAATCTAAAACCTAAAATCTCCAATATCCTTAGGCCTCCCAACCAATCGTTCATGTATAAAATGGCCACTCGAGAACTGACATATTTTGGTGAGGACTGTTTTGTTAAGTTTCTTTTAAAGATGATTCTTAGCATTAATGCAAGTTCTTTTATCTCCAGTGTTCATGTTAGTCATTGTTTAGTTCCCCAGTAAAGCATTAGGTATTCCATTCAGACAAGAGGATAGAGCAGGAGAACTCAGCAAATGATGCATAGAAAAGCTGGCTTGCCGGCAGCTACCTTTCTGCAGTGAGGCCTTCCTAGACAGAGAGAAGCTGGAGACTGAGTAAGGCTGAAGGGTGGTAGAGACACTCTTCATGGACGGTGTGACAGAGAAAGCAGACAGAGGCCCCAGAAAGAAGTCCAAATGTTTTCCAAGTCCTCATTACCCAAGGGGGATTGCTGCATTTCAGAACATTTAACTGTATGTGGTATGTGTATTGACTAGAGTACCAAACGATCTGTAGATCCAGAACTGGCAACAGAAACTCACTCACTGATCACTTTATAGAATAATCCATGAGCTATTTATTCCTTGTTGCCTAGGTAAAGCTCAGAGAAAAGAAAGACACACACACACACACACACACACACACACACACACACACACACACACACGCACACACACAGAGAGAGAGAGAGAGAGAGAGAGAGAGAATCAGAATATTTGATCTTTCCTTCTGATTAAAAATAAAAGTGATGCATAGAAAGTTGGTTTAGTAAATTATAGATAATAAAAGCATCTCTTAAGGGCTTGCTGTTTGATGGGACTTTTTAATGATTTAATATAATTAAAAAATAAAATTAAGTAAACTTCCCGTAATTTGGAGGCTAGATTAAGAACAAATTTCTGGGAAATTACTGTCAGTGATAAACTTTAAATACAGTTGACCAGTAATTGTAATGTCAGTTTTATTGTTTAAGCATTTGAACTTGGCTTTGTAAACAAAAAGAAGACAAGCGTTGGGTGCCTGCTGAGAATGATTTGGTAACTTCTCCTTGCCTATGCTTATGAGGATGGGCCTAGTTTTAGCCAACCTGGATGGAGACTGAGCTTCTGCTCTGTGCATAAATGTAAGGGAATTTAAAGAAAGGAAGAGATTAATTATTGGGATAAGTATAACAAATGGCTCTGCAAACTGATATTTGCCCACATTGACAGGTGCCTCCTCATATTAGAAGCTTGTAGCCATACATAATTTGAGAATATTTTTAAAAAGCTTTTTTTCTGGAAATATTCACTTAAAAACTGAACTCTCTGTCTCTGTCTCTGTCTCTGTCTCTGTCTCTGTCTCTCTCTCTCTCTCTCTCTCGCTCTCTCTCTCTCTTTCTCTCTCTCTCTATGTCTGTGTTTGTCTTTTGTGTCTATGACACATCTTTATTGAATATATATTACCTTTCAGTTTTGAAATATCAAATAGGAATTTGTAAAACCCATTTGCTCTTCAATATAAAGAATAATAATTGAACACGATTTAGAACATAAATCTTGTGTACTTTCCATATGTAAATATTTATAGATAATGTACTTATTTCTTTAAATGAAGGGAAACATTATATATACTACAGTAGCTATTATGGTTCTGTCTGATTATTTTTATTTTAGTTTCAAATAGTTACATATATATATATACATATATATTTGCTATCAGTAAGCATCAGAGTTACTTTTATGTTTATTATTATAAGATGGATAAATAAAAGAGAAAATAACATCCACTGTTCCATTCTACTGAAGATAGGATTGTACTATCTAAACAAATATCTAAAAACATAGCAATTATTAAACTCTGACCATCCAACATAATATGCTGCATCACAGAGGGAAGAGCAGCATAATTTATGAGGCATAATCACACAGGTGACCACATTAGCAGCAATAGAAGGAAACACCATGGAGCCGTAGATCAGGGCATGCTACAGTTATTTATTTTAATGTTTTTGGTCATCGCCATGTTTATCGTGTGATAACTCATATCCCAAGAAAAGAAAGCAAAAGAGCAAGAAGGATCATTTCCAGTAACGAGCGTGACTCAATCTATTTAGAATACTAATGTAAGGGACACAAACGATAGCCATGCTGCTATAAAGGATAGTTTGAAAGACACTGAGAATCAAGGTGTTTAAATAAGACTCTACTCTATCTGGTCAGCCATCTTCAAGTTCAAGTGGCCCAACGTGATTTGTTGTAGTTTTCTTCATCCTTCCTGTCCACATTCCTCTTTTCCTTTTAGGTCTAATTACTTATGAAATCTGAAGACCGTGTACCATGATATTTCATAAATAGTGAGTTTCAACCTAGGGTTTGTTATAATCCTAGCACTTGGAAGTAAAAGGAGGAGTAAAAGGAGTTCAGGACCAGCATCAACTAAACAGAAAATCATTATAGGACAGCTGGGTTACATGACCTCTGTCTCCAAAAAACCAAAACGGTTAATGATAACAACAACAACAACAACAACAACAATAATAATAATAATAATAATAAATAAATAAAAACTTAAGAGCATAAGCCAGAATCCAATACCAGTTGCACTGGAGAACATAGTCATTAAATAAATTAAATGATGGATGGTTTAGCTGTCACCAATGCAGAAAGCATTAGTGGACTTTAGTTTCTCCTTATCAGATAAAGTCTTGTGCTTTGGTTCATATTTTGCTATAAAGGACTTTGTGTGAGTCTGATTAACCAGTAAATGTACTTTCATAGCTTTCTGCATACCTATTAATTTTGTGGAGCAAATCAATACAATGTAACCTGTTGAGGATTAATTAGAAGCTGTTCTTGCCACCCCGAAGTGTTGGCTATCATTTCAGACTGGATCTGCACAGATGCCAGGGAGGCAGGCCCAACCGTTGCCTCCATTCCTGACTTACGGGCCATGCCGTTCTTCCTGGCCGGGAAGGAACACAGTTCTATATGCTATGAAATCTTCACAATGCTCCTGTAATTTAGAAGCCAACATTCCTAGCCTTTCTGAAGAAAAAATTGAGGCCTAAAATAAGTAAATGGCTGCCTCAATCAAATAGGCATTTGTGAGGAGCTGAGACCCACGTTCAAGCTCTGGTAAGCTGTTTCCTGTGAGTGATCCACTACTGTCTTCTAGTTATAGCCATCAGCATTCATCTCCATTGATTTGAAAATTCTCCTAGTGATCTGCAGCTTCCTTTATTCACCCCCAGCATTCCAAAGAGAATTAAGCTCTGTGTTTAGATTTTATTTTGTTCGTTTTGTGTTGATGAATTATCTCTCAGTAACAATGTGAAATTCTGTCCTATTCAGGACTTTCAGATTTCATACATAATTATAAATACATACGGGCATTACGACATTAAGCAAACATGAATTCTAGAACATAGTGATTTCAGAATAACTCTACTTAAAAAGTCCCTTAGGTTATGCGAAGGACTTTGTAAGAGAGATGAATTATTTTTAGTCTGATAGGACTACTATTGAAATCCAGACTAAATTAAGGTAGATTCCTTCTCATTTTGAGATGTCGTTTGGGTTGTGGTTTATACGAATTGACCATCTTCCCATGCACAAACGGGTAGATTTTGTTTTGAGCATGTTCCTATAAGTAAATACTAGGAGGAAAATAATAGGGCTGATATTCTCTTCTCATTTGCTAAAAGTTAGTGTCAAGTTTTTAAACATTCCTTATTGGTAAGATTTTTCTCTTTTTTGCTCATGTAAATGAACAGTTAGGCATTTACACGAATTAACCAGTTGGTTCTTTCAGAAGAAAAATCACAAAGGAATGTTAAGGGTTCCTCTGAAAGCACAATCATTTCTAAATTGAAAGAAAGAAGATGGATGAAAGCCTTGGCCTGGAGGTAGAGGGCAATCAGTGCTCAAAGCCACCAGCATGCAAAAGTTATGGAGGGCCTCAGTTGAACACACCCTTTCCCCTTCCTCATGGCAGTGGAAACAGCATTCTGACTAGCTTGTTTTTTTCTGTGTGTGTGTCTGATGTAGTTGAAAATGTCTGGAGTCTTCTTTTCTTCCTCTGTCCTTTACATGTCTATATCTCCATGAACACTAAGTTACTTCAAACCTGTCCTAATGCCTTCATGACATTGTTTGTGGTGAGGTTAAGGGGACTGTGCATTTAAGACTTACTGCACTGGGAAATCCCAGGTGCTGCTACCAGCTTTTGTTAGTCTACAGAGAGAAGAAAGTTTAGGCTTGTGCGTTTCCCTCCTGGAACCCTGATTATTTTGGAGTAGGTCATATTGTAGGACTTAAAATTGTTTAATTATAGCACTTGACAGTTCTCTCATAATAATAATACTTAGCACTTACACAGCCTGTTTCATCTTCAAAGCCTTCCACAAGCACTAATTAATTCTCACCGCATGCCTGGGAGGAGGGTATCATCCCCATTTTACAGATATGGAAATTGATGCAAGCAAGTTAAGAGTCTCCCCATTGGTCATAGTGGGAAGCCAGAATCTAAATGCAGGTTGCAAATTTAGGAGTGGCTGGTGCCTAAATCCTTTACCTTAGGCCTAAATCCTGCCTCCTCTCTGGTCATCTCTTCATATTTCCTTCCTTTTTTTTTTCCAGTTTTGGAAAGGACTTGGTATTTTCTCTTCTCCATTCCCTTTAGAAAGTATTTGTTTAACACTGCTCCAAGAAATAAATAAATCATTTCAATATAACAGCTTTAAAGACATAATATGTCTAATCAGGACGTGAATATTTCGAAATGTCAGGAAATGAATTAGGTTTGGGTGAAAGGAAGGATTCCAAATTACATTTTGCCTGATAAATATTGCCACCATAAACAGTAAAAATAATGACAGTAATTAGTTAACATTACCAAACAAAGCGTGCATTTAAAATGAAACTGACCAGACATTTTTGTGTCATACTGACTGAGTGCAACACAGTCCATTCTCTGGCAAAGGCAGGACTCATTTGAATTGTAAATTGCTAACATGGTAAATTGTAGATTGCAATAGCAAGGCTGTGCTATGCTGTGATAAATTACAAGTGCAATATTGGCTAAGCTTCTGAACCTTATATTTCCAAACTACTTACTGTGCTATCACTGCTAATATCTTCCATGAGAGCCTGCATGCCGTAGTACGTTGTTCTATCCATGGAAAAGAATTCCAATGTATTGTGGCTATAACCAAGGCTTTAGGTGGCTCCTGTGACCTTTGACATGTGTTACCTATATCATTCATTTTAGTATTTCTCATTTTGGGTTTTGCTCTGCGGTTATGTAGGTCTTGGCACAGATCATATTTGAAAATTCACTTAATATAGTGTTATAATCCACAATGTCAAGTATATCTTAAAATGGAATGTGCTTTGGAACAAAAAGTCTCATCAGAATCATAAAATATGTCGGGATAAATGCACTCTTAGTCCTTCGTCTCATTTAGCAAAGGAGGATGCAAGATTGAATGAGGGCACTAAAGACTGGTTTCCAGACCGGAGGCAGCTATGTCCTGTGAGCCCTAAAGAGTCTAGTGTTCTCGAGTGTCACACTTGACTTCTGCACCTACTTTGTTTTCCTAGTGGCCCAGTGTTCGTCTTAGAGCACAAATAAATTACTCAGAATGTGGGGAGCGGATTGACACGTAGAAGCTACTTTTTTAAAGTCTGTGCTGTTAGCATTCTGTTGTCATGGCATAGCCAGCAAAATTGGTTGGATTAGGATAATGATTCATTATAGCTTTCTGTTCTTAAATAGGCCATGGTAAAAATTCATTAATGTATATTGAATGCGTGAATGGTACAATTTCAGAGTTCGCGTAATGGTAAGAAAGAATGATGGATAGAAACACTATACAGGAATCAAAAACAAAAACAAACAAAACAAGAAACCTGCTAACTAGCTCCATTTTTTTGGTAGTATCTGGACCCCAGTTTCAATGTCCCTGGTACAGGGAGCCCTTCAGAGAGTAGGACTCATTTTCTGCTGTGACCTATGTACACATGCTCAGAAATGCTACTTGTCGCCTGACTTGTTTGTTTACCAAGGATATAAGTTTATGGAGGATGTTCCAAATTTGTCCTGTCTTTATATTTATGATCATATTTCAGTATTAATGAATTAAATATTATATAAATGTAAGACATTTGATAACAGAAAGAAAATTCTTTAGTGACAAAAACGTCAAGGTTTTAGAAAGATTCAGTGAAAATGGGTAATGTTAATAATTATCAAACTAAAAAATTTGTATTTAGGTTAAGGATTACAATTTACTGATTTTTAAAGAAATATTCAAGAAAGTTGTTTAAGAAAGACAACTTGAAATAGACCTACTAATTCAGGTGGGCCAAAAATATATTTCTTAATATAATTAGTTCCTATGCTAATGCATAAATCACTACAGCAGTGAATTAAAATGGATACCAGTGGATATGGGTTCGTTTGTGGTTCCGAATTTACCTTTAGCTTTTAGTTAACCGACTCAATCAGAGAAATGTTGGTATGGATTGTATAATGAATTATAAATAGGAGATCAAGACTGTGATACAAACTCCTTCTCAGTCCTTCAAGGTTATCACTTGATGCTGGGAACCTAACTGAAGTGTTTTGTCCCTGCTGTCATCCATTCTATTGTGGTTTAGTTGTTGAATGCCTCCTATTAGAGAATTATGAATTGTTAATAGTTTCTCTCATTTATTTTGTGTTATAGGAATACTTAACATAGCCCATAGTATTGAGCAATGCCTCACTGCATTTTCTCACTAACCACATCCTGGGTCCTCTTCTAATTGCAACATTTGTGCAGTGTAAAGTGTTGGTGATATTTAGGTTGTCCTTTTGCTGTTTTGTATAGAGAAACATTAGCCTTTTTAAAAATTTGATAGATTTTTAAAATCTTAGGAAAAAAAAAACTAGGTTGTGAATTGTAAATTCTGAGTGATGGCTGACCATCTGCAGAGTAGAAGGGATCTTGCCATCAAGAGGTGGTATGTGGAGTGTGAAGGCTTCTCTTGCCAAGTGACACCTAAGTGCCTTTTGTTAGGATCGTGCTCTCTGCAAAGGCTCTGTAGGAAAACTTACTGGTGTTGGATGTGAGTTCATTGAGTCTCCCTAAGCATATAGCACAATCAGAAATGGCCAAAGGAGGGCATAGAGAGTTTGGAAGTGAGAACAAGTGAAATCAATGAAGCTCAAAGATTGAATTAGAGTACAGGGTTGTTAGGGTACAAATTAGAATTGAATTGATCAAACTGATCATGAGCTGCTGATCCTTACTTGTAGCCATGTCAGGAGCTTTCTCTATGAACTTCACACTGCGACATAATTGTCTATTTGCTGACAGATCTATATATTTATTGTGTTTTCAGTACCTTTGACAGTGCAAGTCCTCAAGAAAGATTGCCTAATGAAACTTCAAATCAGGAACTAGAAAACTTTTTTTAGGCCCCAACTTTTTGTCGAATGTAACAGGATATGATATTTTTAGTAATCTTAAAACAACTGCATGTATATCCATGTTTTCTAGTCCTTGTGGCTTCTTTTGATGCAAACTGGCACAGTAAGTGAATAATTTGTAGTTTTTGACATTGTGTTGACAGCTGTTGAAAGATGTAAAAATTTAAATGCTTAAGAATGGAATTTAGACTCTAGATCTACTACTGCATACTCGCTCAGTGACCATAAACAGCCATTATATTTTTCTGACCCTCAGATGGATCCCCTTTGATATAGGAATATTATTCTTGCTCCTACTAAGAACTAAAAAAAAATCCCATCAGCAGAGGAGTTTAGAATGCCTTTGGCATCTAATGCATAATATATTCTACATAAAATTTCTGATTCTAAATATTTATCACAGACTAATGACTGTAGCTTAGAATATATATTTGAATACTCACATCTAAATTTTCTCAAATTGACACCCTCTACTCTCAAAAATTGCTTACTTACAGTCATTTAGATAATCTCAATATTTTTAAAGATAACAATAGTATGTATTTTATAAAGTATTCTTGGAAGTTGCATATAACTTTCATACATTGCTTGGAAGGAAACTTTTAACCAATTATTTCCCAGTGTTATGCAACATCATCGTCAGATGAAAGATGTCCCCGTGATTCAAATGTCTTCCAGGATGTTCAGTCCCCTAACACTGCTGCTATTGGAGACAAAGTTTGCAGCAGTTGGAGTTTGGCGATACTTTCAAATCATAGATGTCATGAGAAGTTCTTCTATTCAGACGATGTTTGGCATATAACATGTCTCCGCTGTCATCAGCTGTGGGCTATGAAGTATGTCTGAAAGCAATGTAATCATACTCTGTTGTACAATTGTTGGGTTCATCAACACATAGACATTCTTTTTCTACATCATCACAAAGATAGGAATTTAGTCACTCCGCCGAGCACATATTGTTTTCCCTTGTATTTTATTGATCGGCTGGGTGACCTTCTGACTTCTATGCTTATAGAAAAAGTACAGAAGATGGTACCAAAAGCAAACAAGTAAGCAAAAAAATCCCAACAAGCAAAAGCAATGACTTAGATTGGGTGCATGCTGCATCCTTACTCTGTCCTGTCCTATCTTTTTATTTACTTCTTTATTTTATCTTATTGAAAATGGATATTTTTCTCTCATACAATATATCCTGATTATGTCTTCCCCTCCCTCTAATCCACCAAGTTTCTCCCTTCTGACCCTTATATCTGCATCTACCTCTTTTATGTCTCTCATTAGAAAACCGGCTTCTAAGGGATAATAAAAATATATAATAAGATAACACAAAAGTTAACACATGGAAATAGTCAGAAATAGCAAGAAATAAAATAGTCCAAGAGAGGGCACCCAAAACAGAGTCCAACTTGTTCACTCAGGAATCCCATAGAGTCAATAAACTGGAAGACACAAGCAACAGACTTGTGGAGCAAAAAGCCAAGGAAATCCATGTGTATAAATGAATATAATATAATATAAACAAAATGTTAAGAAAAGAAAAAATAAACCAAGCTCTCAACAATATGATACTAGGAATTTTAAAAGATGCATATGAGTTCACCTTCTGTTTCTACTTGTGCATGAAGCCTAAACTTAAGAGATTTGGGTCCCCAGACAGGGAGAAAAACTAAAATTTCATTTGCTGGAGAAGATGGCATGTGTTCCTTCTTTCATCCTTTTATGCAGACCCTGCAGATGCTACAATCTGCTGCCTGTCTCTGCAAGCATTGTCTCAGGGACTTCTGGTGTATGCCCCTCTAGTGTCTTCCACAGGACCTGATCCGTTAAAGACATCTCTTCCCTGTATAGTGTCTACCTGCGGTCTCTTCCCTTCTGCTACAGGAGGAAGCTTCTCTGATGATGGCTGATGAAGGCACTATTTGTTTTTGTGTTCTTTAAACGGCCTTCATAAACTCTCTCTCCCCACGGAATGTAATTCGACTGTCCTAAAATACAGCCCTGCGGAATGGAGCCAGTAATTCGGTTAATGACAAATTTCCAAATTTGCTGGCAAGACTGTCAGTTAAATGTGTCATTTGCACATCTTGTTCTTCAAGCAAACAAAATAATACTTAAGTATGTAATAATATACAGTATTAAATCCCCCTGGGAAAAGAGCTGGTTTTAAATACTTTGAAAAGAAACTTTCAAGTAAGTGATTTACACAGTTAATTATGAACAACAAGCCTTGTAATTAACTGTTGCCATTTTGGGTGGAAATGGTTTCACCCATCACTAATCTGTCTATCCTTGTCTTTGGCCTTTGAGAGATTATGGGAAAATGCACACGATGAAAAGTTTAACTTGTCAAGTTTAAATTTAGATGCAAAGTCCGGAATATCAAACACCGTAAGTGATAATTATCACCACCTGGAAATAATTTGTACCACTGAGTTAAGTAAGAATGCTTCTTTCCTGCTGATAGGGAGTTTTTAACCCCCTGATCACCAGAGTCCTGCAGTTTATAGTGATATGTTGGGATTCACCCGCAGTAGTCTACATAGATTCAAGTGATTTGCCAATAGTGGAGATTTATAAACATTTTAGCGTTGTACAATATGAGGAAGACTAAGCCAACAGCAAAGTTGAAGCAAGGAAGGTCCTGAGTGTAAATTACTCATAGGAAGGTCTGTTACCTATCTGTTCATGTTACAAACTGCTTAGATTTTCTACTAAAAAATCAAAACCAAAACCAATAATGAGTAAATAGGTAAACAATCCAAATGGTTAAATCTACTGTATCATATTACACTGTCTTGCATTTGTATTTTTCTTGTGTTAAAAAATTTGTTTGGGAAAGTGCGAGGGTATTGAATAGTAAGATAGTTTGTTGTGCCAAATGGGTTAAGACGGTATTACTTTTTTAATATATAAGCAACAATCATGGACTTAAATGTTTGCATAGCTCATCTCACAGACTCACTTAAGTATTTTCTAACACATATTTGTTCTCCAGAGGCTTTTTATATATCAGTGACTGGCTTAGTTTTATTAAGGTGTGTGTTTTTTTTAATGGTGATTAGTGAGACTTCAACATATTCCTTGCAGACAAAAGTTTCTTTAACTATACATGGGCTGACCCTGGACTCTGACCTCATAGGTAGCAATGAATATCCTAGTAAGAGCACCAGTGGAAGGAGAAGCCCTGGGTCCTGCTAAGACTGAACCCCCAGTGAACTAGACTGTCGGGGGGAGGGGGCGCAATGGGGAGGGGTGGGGAGGGAACACCCATAAGGAAGGGGGGGGAGGGAAGGGGATGTTTGCCAAATGTACATAAGAAATACTCAAGTTAATAAAAAAAAAATAAATAAAAATAAAAAAAAAAAAGTTTCTTTAAAAATTTTGAGTGTGTTTAATACTATTTAATTTTCATTATCATTTAAAAGTATACTTCCAGAACATAGTTTATATAATAAGTAGAATGAATCACAATTATGATGGAATTTGAGGGATATTCCCTAGATAGGCTTTCTAAAAAAGAAAAAGAACTTAACCATGTAAAACTCTTAAAGTTACAAAGCATTTGAAGTTAACCTTCACATTAGTTTGAAAGGTGCGAAGTCAACAAATCCAAAATTTAATGCAGTCAGCCTTTACCTGCGAAGTGGAAGCTCCGTCTATTGCTAAGGAAAACCTTTTAGATCATGACCATGGGATGGGTTCTGTGTCAAAGCAGAGAAGCCTCTCCCCAAAACTGACTTGTAGCTCTACTTAAATGGGTAAAGGATAGAGTCCTTTAACATAAAATGTTTACCTTTAAATTATTGTTAACATCTTCTAAATGGCTAAAATTTTCAAATCACCCTTTTGTCACTAATAAGAATAGCTGAACGTTTACCTGAAGTTAGAAAATAGTATTCACAGACGGTGAGATGGGGACAGACAGGCACCGTAGTATCAGTGAGACAGGGCCATGCCACCGAGCCAGACTTATGCTTTCCGCTAAGTTTATAAGGGAATAAACTCTGAACACAAAGAACCCATGAAAAGAGTTTGCCAGAAATTGAGGAAGTGGCCTTCACTCTGAGGTGAAGCCACATTTTTGGTAACTAGGATAGTTTTAAAATATGTATCGAAAATTTAAGTTTAACTGAATCACATTATGCAAATATGTTTTTCTATTAAATATTCTTTATATATGATATCTATCCTTTCAATTGATTGGCTCATTTGATCCATTCTTTGACTGCGAGCCAATTTTATAATTTAGAGCTTAGCTTCAGCAAATGATAGAAACAATCTCACCGCTGAGTTTACGTGTAGCGGCGAGCAGTCTACTCTTCACTCGCAAAATTCAGTATAAGACGCTTGAGCCTGAAATGTTATTAGGATGCAAATAGTCTCTAGATTCTGTTAGTAGGGCTTTGTTTTTGTTCTGGTGTGTGTGTGTGTGTGTGTGTGTGTGTGTGTGTGTGTGTGTGTGTGTGTGTGTGTGTGTGTGTGCGTGTGCGCGCAGACATAGGTGGTGGCACCATGTATGTTTGGCAACTTTGTGAGTAGTTTTTCTCTTCTCACTCTGGATCCCAAGGATCTAACAAAGTCAGGGTTGTGTAGCGAGTGGTTTTCTTCCTTCCCTGTCCTGTTACTGGTCATAGTCTCAAAGCTTTAAAAGAGCAGCATTGAAGAAGAGCTGAAAACCTGACAGGAAGAAGCATCTAGAGCAGGAGAGGCAGAAAGAAGTCTGGACTAATGGACGTGAATTGCCATCTTGTGAATTTCTTTAAAACTTTTCATTTGAGTTTTTAAAACTTAATACAATCTTTTAAGAAAGGCAGCAAGAAATCCCCCAAAACGTTTTAAATTAATTAAAGCTCCCACAAACTATTGATAACAGAAAATCAACTTTTGATATTATGGGGAAACTAGGTACATAGTTTATAAGAAACCCTTAGCTTTTAACATGCTTGCTGTAGGACCTGGACAGAGGCCCATCAGTTAAGATATATCCTTGCTCTTTCGGAGGCCTTGGGTTTTGTTCCCAGAACTGAGAAGGAACCTCAAAACCTGCTATAACCCCACCTCTAAGGGATCTGATAATTTTTCTTGTCGCCAAAGGGACCCATACTTACTTGTAATTAACTCATAGAGATATATAAATAACAACAGAATAATAAACTTTTGAATTCAAATTGTTCGAGAATCAATTGTTGTAAGTTTCAATGTTTAAGCATTTCAACTTAGTTTATAGACTCCTGGAAGTATGTGCTTATAGAAAAAAAAGAGACAGGTTAACAGCAAATGGAAGCTGTAATATTTGATCCTCTTCAGCATTTGACAGTTCTTTCAGGTGCCCTTTGTCTGCTACTATAAATAATTTACCACAAGATTGTGCAGAGTGGATCCTCTATTCACAGACAGGCTGAGAAAGCTTATGGAAGTTAGCATCGTTCAACACAGTTCACAACAGCACATTCGTGTGTGGATGAGACTGCTATTATTCCACTTATAATCTTTTAACCACCAGCAGACTTATAATTTTAAGCTAGAAGTTACTTTTGAATGTAAATGTACTGTGAAGTAGTTTTTAAAAATGTATCCTTCTATGCTTTGAAAAGGGCTGCTTATGATATGCTGATACATGCATATGTTGTGACATTTCTCTGCAAAGGCTAAATGTCTTTGTATTCCTAAATATTTGCATTTCTCTGTGTCAAAAATATTCCAATCCAACATTCCTTCACCTCCACGTTTTGTTTCTCTTCTCCTGGTCCACATCAGTATTCTCAACATGTTGAGACTGGCTTCTTTTATATTCCACATATGAACATGATAATGTAGTACTTTCTAAGGCTTGATTGTTTGAGTTGTCTCAGTATGAATACAGCCCAACATGCCATCTGCAATTGAAGCATTCTCTAGTTGTTACTCCAAAATACCTTGTCCTATAAATGTTAACAACATTTCTGTAATTACACCATGGTTTTTAGTTGTTTATAATTCTATCCATTTTCCATATTTCAAGAGGAATTAAGTTTTACTAAGGTATATCAGCTACCAAGCCTACTGCCTGAGCAAAAGAGTCAAAATATAATATTGTAGAATTAAACTTCACTGAACCGTGGCTAAAAAGATGCCCGGAAGTTGGGGAATCACCACTTGGTCTCTGCTTTATACCTTTTCCTATTCAAGTATTCTATTCATTGTTACCATGTATTGTGACAGAGTAACTTGATTACAACTTCTTTCTAGACTAGGCGAGATTGCTTTATAAATGCTGGGCCAGTTGCAGCTAGTTTTAAAAAGAAAGATAAAAGATTGAAAATGTGGACTGCCTCAGCTGCGCTTAAGTAATCTGTGGGTAGCTCTGTGTACTCATCTGACTCTTGCAAAACCTTTCCTCAGAATTTCTCAATGGTGTCTGTGACATCAGTCATCATATACCTCTCCAGCTACTCACAGGCATGGAATGCCTCAGATTTCTTCACTCCTTACCACACTTCCCTAACAACAAGAAGCCAGAAATGTCCTTTCCCACTGTCTGTTTTCTCCTGAATGTTGTTTTTAATCACACTCATTCCTTTGAGTCCTTCGGAAATGTGTCACAGTGGATCTGCTGTTAACTCTTATGACCTTCATTTCTAGACCTCCACTCATACCTGACCTTTTTTCACTGGTTTTTACTTTATTAGTCATTTTTTAGTTAATGTTCTCTCTCTCTCTCTCTCTCTCTCTCTCTCTCTCTCTCTCTCTCTCTCTCTCTCTCCCTCTCCCTCCTCCCTCTCCCTCTTCCTCTTCCTCCCCTCTCTCCCATCCCTTATATCTGTGTGTCTCTCTGTCTCTGCCTCTCTTTGTCTCTCCCTGTCTCTATCACTCTCTGCCTCTTTCCTTCCCTCCTTCCCTGATCTCTGTGTCTGTCTCTCTGTCTTTCTCTCTGTCTCTGTCTCTTTCTCTCTCTTCTTCCCCCTCTTTGTGTGTGTATGTGTGTGTGTGTGTGTGTGTGTGTGTGTGTGTGTTTCTAAACATCATTTTCTTTGCACATGATCTTTTCTGCTTTAATGAAAGGCTTCTTCAACCCAGGCCCATTCCAGGGTGAGGGGAAGTGGCTTTGCTTTTGTGTGTCCTCCTAACCCTGTGAGCAGTGGGCCTCTGATTTCTACAGGAGTTTTTCAGCCTATCTTTCTTACCAATCCAGTGAATTCTGCATTGGAATGTATTCAACTCTTTGTGTTATTCTTTACATTTTGTCCTCCCTTCCTCTCCTCCTACCTCCCTTTGAATCTACCACTCTCTTTTGTCTTCCTTTCCCTTCCCTTCCTTCTTCCTTCTTCCTTCCCTTCCCTTCCCCTTCCTTCCCTTCCCTTCCCTTCCTTCCCTTCCTTCCTTCCTTCCTTCCTTCCCTTCCCTTCCCTCCCCTCCACTTCCCTTCCCTTCCCTTCTTTTCTTCTATTGCCAATGATGTTCTTGAATTTGTTTTCCTGAAAAAATTTTATATCAGAAAATGTAAGTGTATACTCACAGACAGTGTAAAGTAGGTTTAAAACACAATAAGAAAAGAAGCAACCTAATGTCTTAATATAATATCATTTTAAATCCTGGCTATATCAGATATTAACTTCCCTGGCCTCTCCCTCCTAAATTCTGGGATTCTAAGCCTGCACAACCACGCCCATCTTAAACTGCCCATATCTCTCTTTTCTCCTGGTAACTTTTCCTCTCTTAAACCATCAGTCAGTCGGTCTCTGGTCTCTCCCATTTCAAGAGTCCTGGCATAAGGGACCTTGACCAGACTGCTATTACTGTTGACGCAACATGAAGTTTCTGAGTTAGGATGATGCTATCACCAATGATGACATTCTTACCCTCCATTGTTTTCATGGAGTTAGTAACTCACCATTCCCTACCCTGGTGTGTAGTGATATCATCTATGACTCTCATGATTCTATTTTAATCATCTCTAAACGCTGTACCTGAAGAGTTCCTACGTGAATGATAAACAGTTCACTGTATCATCTTTTTATGTGTAATATTTTACCATTTTCAAAGTTAAACAAATTTAATCTATAACCACTCCTTATGCACTGGGCATGTTTTGAAGTTAGGGATTTGTCTTCCTTCATCATTTCTCCTCCTACAGTCATTAGAACTTTTCTGAGGGTATGAGTTAGCAGACGATGGACGGTAAAGACGAAAATGATTATGTACCTTTATCACAGCAATACTGAGGTAGGGATCAGGAATATTTTCAATATTTAATCACAATAAAAATAAAAATTGATCTTGTGTCACATTCCTCTGGTGTCAAACTGTGGTGTTCATAACTGACACAGTGAAAGGTTTCACAGGTGTGTGTAATTCTCATTATAATATTTTGTCTGGTTGCATGAAGTATTCATTTTATATTATTCATCGTCAAAATTATTTTTGTTACTAAAAAGAGATACAAGCTAGTTATACTTATGGAAGCAAAGAGTATGGATTTATAACTCATGTAAGCAAAGAGCTTGGAGTTTTAGTTTGCCAGATAAAGTCCTCTTCTCTCTGTATTTGTCTCTCTGTCTCTGTCTCTGTCTCTTCTCTCTCATTCTCTTTCTCTCTTTCTCTCATTCTCAATGTCTCTCTCTGTCTCTCCTTCTCTGTCTCTCTCTCTGTCTCTCTCTCTCTCTCTCTCTCTCTCTCTCTCTGTCTCTCTCTCTCTCTCTCTCTCTCTCTCTCTCTCTCTCTCTCTCTCTGTACATGTGCACGCATGCCTGCCCACATAAATTAGCCATTTACTTCCCCCCCACTCCCCAGAATGGTTACTCTGTAATGCTAAGAGCAGAGAGAATGCATAAGAAAGACAGCGTGTGAATACTAAACTCTGTTTGGGGAACAAAGCTGTAAGTATTGATTATGTTTGATCTTTTCAAGTTTTATCTACCTATCCATTGAAATCTAAGAAGGTTGGAAAAAAAACCTCCCCTGTTTCCTGTTAAACAAACAGGGAAGTTTTCATCTGTGATGCCTGACTCAGATTCTGACACTTGGAGAAGAGATAACAGTAGCCATTTGAATTTTAAAGAGCAGGAGCATTTTGTCAGAATCTATCAGATCAAAGGAAGTAATGTCAACTGAAATGAAATATCCCAATGCCTCATTTTGATTGAGGTGAATTATCCTGAATGTTGGGCAGTAATTGTACCCTCACCCGTTCTCTTTAATTGCCATTTGTCCTTAGGTCCATTTCCCAGTGAAGGTTCAAGTAGCCGATGAAAGAGAGCATTACCTAGCACAGCTTCAAATTCATTGAATACTGACGTTACTGCATTTGAAACTCAGTAAATAATGAGAGGTTTTAAAACTTAGCATATTCTCTTTGTTCTAAGCTTGTCATGGAGTGTGTGTGTGTGTGTGTGTGTGTGTGTGTGTGTGTGTATGTGTGTGTGTGTGTGTGTGTGTGTGCACATGTACTAAGCATGAAAGATGTTAGATAAAACTAAATGCATTATTGTTGGACCTTTTTCAGAAATAGTAGTATCCTTATATATTCACATTTCTGAGGGACAAAATCTCGTGTTTGTGAATAAAATATGTAACTTTAAACATTAAAGACAATGTTATCTTTCTGAAAAATTGAAGGTGCAATATCTGTTTATATCATGCACTCATATAAACAACAACAACTTTTCTTCATCAAATTCTTGCTAATTGTGAAATTTGAATCGATTATGACACCTGACATGCTATTGATGTTTGTGTATATGTGTGTGTGTGTGTGTGTGTGTGTGTGTGTGTGTGTGTGTGTGTGGACTCCTGAATGTATTGCATGCTAGAAAATAATTGAGGAAAGTCAGACTCACGCTGTGTGCCACTCCAATGAATTATGCTATTTGGATTTTCTTTTCTATAATTTATTGGTAGGAAACCAAGTCTAAGTTAGTGTTCAAAATTGGGCTACTGGGCAGTGTTTCAAGGGTCAGTTGGCAATTAATCCTTATGTGACTATCTAATTTATTGCTAGTGCAAACAAATAGCTTGGTTCTTTTCTACTTAATTTAATGCTGGGGGTTTCTTTTATTAATGGACTAGACAAATGTTTTATCCTTAGCATGCTGTTGATTGCCTTCTTTCACATAAGAGATGGAGCTGTGGCCTTTAGTTTTGATATGTATATATACATATATATATTAATAACGATATTATATATCACTCAATCTTAACGTTCTCTTCCTCCTGTTTCCTTCTTTCCTTTCTTGTTCCTTTCTCTCCATTTCTTTCCTCCTTCCTTCCTTTTCCTGTCTTCCCTTTTTCTGTGAGCGATCTAGACAAAGTAACTTTCTTTCTCACATTTTTTTCTTGTCTAATTTTAAAGGTAGCATATTATTGGAAAGTAAGCAATTTGGGAAAAAAAACCAGACACATAGGGTTCAAAATACTTGTGACTTTTGTGTGGATCGGTTGCCAAGTATTTCCGAGATCTTCAATTATGGAAAACGTAACTCGGTCCATTATAACACTACTACCATAAACAAAACTACCCAGCATGTACTTTAGCTATTTGTATGTTTCCATTTTAACCTGATTTATCCTGATATCATGTTCTCCCCTCAGTGCACAGTACAAATATTTCCTTCCCAACTTTATCTCCCTGTGTGTACTGTGCTAACACTACCATTACCATTTTAGGCAAAGAGTGTGATGGGCTGCTTTAACATGCTCCAAATTTTAAGTCACCTCTCTTTTATTCTGTGTTAGAAATTTCTGTGATATGAGAAATTTTGCTACCCAAACATTGTTAAGTATTGTGTTACACATGCCATTGAGACACAAAATGTGGTGAAATGTACTTAATTCCTGTAAACATACTTTTAATAGTCATAGACTGCTATGCTGGGGAAGAGGCTCTAGTAATTAACTTTGTTGCCATATTTCTGTTGTGTCCACATTGTTGGATTATGAAAACTCTTCACATACATGGAGATGAGGTTGGGTTTATTACAAATTCATATGTCAATCCTTTAATCAACTTTAAGAAGTTAAGCACTTACACCATCCATTGATTTCCTTTGCTTGCCTGGAATCTGTCTCAGACCATAGTTACAGACATTAAAAATTATTCTTTTAAATTTGTGATTTTTCTCTTTTCCTTTGTCCTCAAAGTTCAAGGATTTCTCTCCTTATCTTTTTTTCTCACCTGAACTCTGTCCTTCAAAAGAAGTCATACAACTTCCTTTTTAGTGATGTCTTAACAGAACTATTCAAACATGACTTCTAAGTTCCATCAAGGCAGCGACTCTGCAGGTGCATTCCAAATGGAGGTCATAATACGTTACATGGATCCTAAACACATAGGTCTATTTTATGAAAGATAACGACCACAAAACAACTCATTACCATCACATATGCTCCTTAAAGTTTAGTAAAAGTATATTTTTCTAAAGTTTTTTAAAAAAATATAAAAAATAATGCCTCATCATAAAGTTGAAGTAAGATAATATGAGAACTCAATAAAAGTTTCCGAATAACAAAATCAGTGGACTGAAAACCAATTTGTAGACTATACAGTAAATACTAATTTTAAAATACTTGATAAGTGTATGATATTACAGCTGTTACTCTATTCATTTATAGAATGTGATGGGGTAAATGACTATAATAATCGAGTCCTGTAACCTCTCATTTTATATATTTATAGGAATTAGTGGCTGTGGAATTGCAGAATTATGATCGTTTTCAGATTAAAACAAGAAATTTAATCTGGACCAATATAAAATCAATATATGTGATTATCTAAATATCTAAAACACGTGTTTTATTATGAAGATGATGTAAAGAAGCAACTGTTGCTCTTACATTTTTTTTTGAATACAGAAATGTTGTTTCTGGACTTAGGAGTTGTCCCTGTAGGAAAGAGTGCTTCTGCCAAGATTGATCACTTGCATTTGGTTTCTCAGGGCCACATTGTTAAGGGGAATACTCACCACGTACCTATTGTGGGGAATACTCACTAAGTACATATTGTTATCCTCTGACCACCCCAGTACACTATCACACGTAACATTGTACCTCAACAAAAATGTTATATAAATCTTTAACTGAAATTTTAATTCTAACCTCTCTCCCTCATTAGTCAGGTATGGAAAATAAAAGCAATATTTCTAGATGGAGGGAAGGCTCAAAGTTATGAGTCCTTGCTGCTTTTGCAGAGGATCCTAGTTTAATTCCCACCATCCATATAGGCTAACTCATAACTGCACATAATCCCAGTTCCAGGGGCTACAGTGAGCTCTTCTAACCTCCAAAGGCACCCCTGAAAATGTACAAATGTGCATGTGCCCATGTGTATACGTACACATATGCATAGAAAGCAACTTTCCTGAAATTAAAAAGCCATAGCTTTTGTTTTGTTTTGGGTTTTGATTGTTTTATGTCCCACCCTTTTAAGGAGATCAAGATGTGTGCACCAGTAGGACAACTAAGCCATATTAGATGCGTTCATTACTCTTCTGCCCTCCTCCTCCACTACCCCCACCACTGCTTAGCAGAGAATGTTGTTTACCACCGGCTGGTGATAGTCTGTGCTTGTGAATGTAACTGTGTGGTAGACTATGCCTTCTCTTCGTTCTGACATTGTAACGAGGTGCACAGTTCCTTCCAGTGCATCTGCTGGGAAGTTCCTTAGAATTCTTTTCACATTACAATTCTGCGGCATTGAGTCAAGAATACCTCTCCCATATTTCTTTATAAAAAAGCTTACAACATAGTCAGTATATTATCATGAGAAATATTATCTAGTTTGACAAAAAACCAGGGTATGCTAAAACACCAAGCAGAAGATGGTCCACCATACTCAGTTTTTGGTATCTGTAAATGCTTTATTGCTTAGGTAAGTATGTTTCAGATGCTTTCAGTAGAAGTGTCAATCCTTTCGGCCTTTATAGACTGGCAATAATGATCTATGAGCAGTAGAAGTGATAGAACTTATGACTCCCTATTTAACTAACTACAATAATCTTTCTAAAAGGAGAAACGAATATAAATTCTTAAATGACTGTAAAAGCCACTCCTAGAGTTTAATGAATAACTTTGTTCACTTATCTTAGTCATATAGAATTTTATAGACCTAGAAACTAAAATATCATCTGTGTGATAATTTCATTCCATTTGTGCACCGTTCTATCTTATGTAACCTAATTTTAGCATCTTGTATTACTTTATAAGTTTCTATCATATAGTTTTATTGAATGGGTGTCTCATAGTAACAGAAATGGCATGGCATCTTTTTGCTGCTCTTGTAAGAAGTGTGAAGAAAATACAACCAAAAGAAATATTTGAATAAAATAAATTTGTATAACTATTGACATGGTACAATATTTTTTAAAACTGGTAATAAGTTGACCCATTGAACAAGTCTGCTCTTTTAGTGTATATATTTAACATTTATGTGGGCAGTTAAGCTATATTCTCCTCTTTTTTAAATTACTTTTTAACAAATGAATCATAGAAATGATTAAGAATTATGAAATTTATTAAAGTATAGATAGCTTCTTGAAAAGCTTAACCAAAAATTGGCTTTGATTTCTGATGCTTTTGTTTCTTAACAATGTCATGATGTCATCTGTCTTTATAGATGCATTGTACTGTTTTTATATTCCATTCTTAAAATTATTTAGAAATAGAATGGAAGATATACATACACACAACAAACACACATTGAATTTGGCAATAGCCTATTCCTCCCACTGGGCCAACAATTCATTACAATTTTAGTTGAAGAACTAGCTTAATAGTGGTTGGATCAGAATACCACCAAAACTTAACTGGAGGCATTTCTGTCTTAGCAAGTCTTGATCTGACCATGTCCATTTGGCTTGATTTACCACAGATTATGGTCGTGGACTTCAGAGAGTCATTTGAGAGTCAGAGAGTCATCCACCGGTAGTGGATCTTAAGAGATCCTTCATCGCTTTTCCTAACTCATTTGTATAGAGTTAGGGACACCTCGCCAAGGAGTTTGCATGAGCAGTGTTAAGAGAATAGATTTTACAGAAAGTAACCTTCATGTGTGTGCTTTCATAATAAGCGCACTAGTGAAGAAACGCATAGATGTCACATGTCCCAAATCTTACCATGGTGCATCTTTCTAGGCTGTGACAATCTCCGGAACACCAAACAGGAGGGTAAGTCAAACATTGGCATCCTTGATGCCTCCTTCGTGATTTTTATCAAAGCACCTTAAACCCTTTAACCTCGCTGCCTTTCACTGTTCCTTGTGCTTCTCATCTGTTTCTGTTAAAAGGAAAGCTTGTGGTTAGCAGTGTGTTGGGGGCTATGGTTGGAGGCTCTCCGTACAATCTTTGCTTTGCCCTTAAACGGAGTATGTAGCCTTGGAACAGTAAAATAACAAGAGCTATCATAGGAGACTTCAATGATTGCAATGGACTCCACATGCCTGAACATCAGTTAACTTGGCTACTTCAAAATCAAAAGAACTCAAAGTTTGAAATCAACACGTAAGTATAAGGAGCTAGAGATCTTCCAAAATGGAGGACGTGCTAAAGGAGATTCAAAGCAGACACTAGTTCCAATAACTCAGATTCCATTGATCTAAAACATTGCTTAGAAATAAAAAGACAAATATAGGCTTTGGTTGAGTTTTACTACAGGAGCAGTTTTAGATATGAGTCATGAGTTTTAAAAGACGTTTATAATTTCGTCTTCATAATTAACGAAGTGTGCAGATTTATCCCCTCTCCTCCCCTTTCTCCTCTCTCACTCTTCCTTACTCTTTTTCCACCTCGCATTTCTCCTTCATGTTTCTCTTTCTCTCTCCTTTCCCTTTTCAGTACTGGGGACCAAAAGCTCACAAGCAGGATGGTCTCATTTATTTTAAGGAAGAACTCTGTTCTTTAAGGAAGTCCTACCTCTAGCCCTATTTTCCCAATCCTTCTATTTTGTAATAGAGTCTACACGCTTGATAAAATCTAATACAGAGCAATTTTTAGCTTGACATTTACTACTAATTAAATCGAGTTGAACAATATACAATTTTCTCAGTCTTAACACAGCTCATACACACTTAACTTTGATTTTTGCTCACTTTTTTTTTATCCTGTGGAGCAATTGAACACTTTGAAAAGCTTTTCCTCTCTAAAACATTCCCCTTGTCCAACAGCATACATCCTATAATGGTTTAAACAGTGAACATTCCTGCAACTTTTTCATATACACACTTTTAATCATATTGGGAAAAGGTCAAAACTATCTATATAGTCTATATCCATTGTCCATAATTTATGTATCACTCATGCAAAATCATAAATGCCAGCACTCAGTTCCCAATATCCACTCACTGTCTTACTTATATGCAAAATGCTTGATATAATATTTACATGATGTTGACGTCATAATACAGCCATATCACAAATTTGACAGATTGGAGATCATTTGTCAATGTCCTTTTTTACTTAGAATTTCAGTAGCTATGTAGAGATTGTCTATTAACATTTAAATGTGTGTAACTTGACAAACTGTAGAAAAATTTTTCTGTAGGATGAAAAAAGATGCACATTCAGTTTATCGTTGTTAATCCTATATATTGACAAAACTATTTGTAAAATACAAGATCATATCTATTACTTTATGGGGCTATAGAGTGAAATATTTTAAAACAAAAGAAAATGCTACATAGGACTATACGTAACAGTAAAAAATTTAGATATAGTTTTATAATGTTTTTAAACCAATATTATCAAAGCAGCTATAAAAATCCAAAGAAATACCTTAGTTTCATAAGCCCAAATTTACAGTCTTTACTAAATAATTATGTATTCTGTATTGTTAAAGAATTGCTATACTTATAAATTGTCAAAGTGAGTTTACTTTATTGGAAATCTGGGATTCTTAGAACTAAACTGATTTTTAATATGACAAATCATATCAAGGTGAATTTAAGATATTACCAAACAATTTAGTAATTCACTGTACACACAAAATCGCTGTAATCTCATAATAAAGCATGAAGTCCTTTATAAATGTGATGAAAACAGATTCTTGAGATGTCTCTTCTGTTTTTCAGATTTAGGCATATTTCAATAGCAAACACTCATGCTCACAGGTTCAGATCTCAACATTTTCTTTGATTTTTTTCATGAATGTTGAATTTGTTTGTGCACAAGCAAATCAATACGGAGGTCAGCAGAATTCAGTTTCTGTTGTCTGTAGCCCAAGAAACAATAAGGAGTAGGAAAGCGCCTCACAGCAATTGCACCCTTCACCTCTTCTGTGTCCTGGGGAAATGGCTTATTTGCTCAGTGTCCACCAGAATAGAAGCGAGCAGGTAGGTCACCACATGGCACCAGAGTCAGATGAGGAAGAGACACACAGGAGCACTGAAGGTAAATGTGTTGGCTTAGGTCTTGTTTAGGATTCCCTCCCGTGGTCAAAGAATAGCGACTTTCTTCTCCTTCTACATTTCTCGCAGGTGATTGGACATATGCTCTTGGGGATTTATAGTGAGATCTTCAAAATGACAACAAGAGAAGAGTAATTATTTGCAAAGGATGAATTCTAAACTTGGACAAATATAAAAACACATTAAAATTACTTAGCTCATTAATAAGGAGTCATGTAGACAGCAAGGCTGTTTTATGCAAAGTGCTAGGAACATAACTGAGGCTTTCGGGGTTGAGTAAAATGGCCCTGTTTATTATTGCAATGGAAATTTAAGATTTAAATTCAATTCCTTTTAAAAATATTTATTTTTATGTACATTTGCATGTATAATGTGTATCTGTTTGGATATAAAACATATATATATATATATATATATATATATATATATATATATATATATATATATATGTGGATGCCCAAAGATAGTACTGGACTCTTTGGAGCTGGAGTGACAGGCATTGTGACCAACCTGACATGGGTGCTGGGAATTGAACTTGGGTCCCGTAGAATGTCATGGCGTATTCTGAACTGCTGACCCATCTCTCCACACTGTGGATTATTTTTTCCTTTGGATCAAAAAAAAAAAAAGAATTTTTTACCCTAACAAAGCCTGAAACTTTAATTTTAAAGCATATACAAGCACACTCCCTGCGATCATTCAATAATCCTTTGGTTACACAGTTAAATAAACCCCACTCTATCTAAAACAGAACAAAATGGAACAAAACAAACCACCTTCTTTCATTTTGCATCATGATCAAGTTTTGCATCTTTTCCATACCAGGACTAATAACAAAAATCCATTGTCAATTTACAACTTTTACAATATTATGTTTATAATTTTATGTTACAATACATTTTACTATGTTTATTCTATATTTGTCTAAGTATGAAATTTAACTCGTGGAATTATGTTTGGACTTTTGTAGTTTTGGACATCCACTGTAAATCCCAAGAGCTTGTGTCCAATCACATGCTAGAAATATAGAAAGATGTATAAGTTGTGTGTTTTTGACCAAACAAGTGAATAAAATCACTCTTGATGTCAGCACGTTATCACGTGATTCATTCTTGTGCATATGCATTGTCTTCACGAAGAATAGAAGTTAGTTTCAGAAAGAAGGGCTGAAAGATTGATGACCTGGGATAACACCCAGGCTGTACTTTTGTTGTTGTTTTTAACTCTTAGCTGATCGTGTGTGTGTGTGTGTGTGTGTGTGTGTGTGTGTGTGTGTGTGTGTGTGTATCATTTTTGAACTTTATACCTATGAATAATTGTCTCTGAAAAGCTGACAGGATAACACCTGCCCATCCATGTAATTAATACTGTCAGTCAAAGTCAGCACATACATGAATGCAGCTCTTTAAAAATACTTGTACCCATTCTGTTGATGATTTAACAGAATACTCATGGTTACACCAACATTATGGAGGTATGTATGTGAGTCAATGTCTCAAGTACGGATGTATTCCTCCTTTTCTGAATTAATTGTTTAAAACAAAATGAAAAAGGCGCTTGAAATTGCATGTATTATTGTCAAATTATAGTTATGAATTTTGCAACATACTATTTTGAGAGCTATAGTCTTTATTTTTGTTCACAAATATTTAAAATTTAAAAATACAATAATTGATTCTTTTGAAGTACAGTTGATTCACCTTGAGCTCTACATCTATGGAATATGCATTAGTATTACTGAGATCACTATTAAGGAGTCAGCAACATAGCAAAGTCATTTCATAGTAAAATGAGGGGAGCATGCTTTACTAAGGCTTTGAGATTTGAGAAAAAAATTAGTCCTGTTTCCTGTAAAAATAGAAAATTGTGCTTTGGGTTATCACTGTTTGTAAGACATACAACATTTAATTAATGTCCAATTTATTTCATTTAGATTTTAATTATGTTTATTCTTTTATGAATGCTGTCTACATGACAGTGGAAAAACACATCTGATTTAAAGTTATAAGAAAACATGCTTGCTAAATTTTTTGGTCAAATAACTTTGTATTTTGTTGAGCCTACATTTATTGTGTACTAAGTGCCTTGGTATGAGCAATATACCCCTATATTAAATTGCAATTCAGGCTACTTATTTATTTATCTACTTATTTATTTATTTACTTAATTTTCTTGACTAATGATCATCAAACCACTAAAGAAATTATGTTGAAAGGGATTCTTTTTTTCTTATTAGATTTTGGGTTATTTCAGTCCCCTTAACTAGAATATGATTTCTAAATGCAACATATTTTAAATTTACATTGTGGATTTCAAATTTAATTAAAATTTTAAGTTCAAAGGATTACTATAATGAGCACTTACAGGAATGAATCCTCCCTTAAATATTGTTAAGAGGTTATATTCATTTGAAGGATGTTTTTACTTAGCTTTGCACAATGTGTGCCTTTATGACTGAATATTCATTTATTTTTCTGACACATTTGGTTTTATTGGCTTTTCTACTGTCAACTTTACTGCCTCTGAGAAAATCTATTAGAGTTGGAAACAAGAACAAGAAAAATGAGCAACAAAGTAGTAAGGAAAGAAGTAATTTTTTTAAAAATTACCACAAAATAATACATTAAAGACATTTTAATCTATTTTGATCTTAGGATTTCTTTTCAACATGTGCTAAATGCATGTTTTCCACTTTTTGCTTATGTTTAGGAATATACACAGATACATGATGCATGTGAAATAGGTATCTTTAACAATATAAGGTCAGTTATATCTGCAATTAATAACTACATATTTTCTTTACATGAGGAATTTTTTTTTATCGTGTCAAGCCAGGAGAGGAAGAGAGGAGAGAGAGAGAGAGAGAGAGAGAGAGAGAGAGAGAGAGAGAGAGAGAGAGAGAGAGAGAGGAGGAAGAAGAAGGAGAGACAACTGGAATTTTTCAAATGTGTGTCTGTTAAGTCTATGTCAAAATGAGTTTAAGTATCTGTTTATTTCGCAGCTTGCAAATACATACATATTGCCATTAGTTTCCAACTTCATAATTCTATTAGCTTTTCAGAGATCACTGCTTGCTATGCCATGTTGTATTTCTCCAGTTATAAGGCAGCTCTCCACTGCCTCCCAGTATTTTCTCCCCTTAAATTAGCATTACAGAGATGGCTTAATGTGTTGTGCACCCAATAGTTTTAAATTTTGGGAGCCTACCTTTGAGAAAAATACATCATAATTGTGAACACCATTAGGATACAAATTAGTATTTTTAAGAAAGAAAAAATTCAACACAAATTACAAAATTACACAACTGGACCAACACAATTCCTAAGAATAAAGAAAATAATTCAGTTTTCATTTGTTTGTGACTACCTCAGTGATCCTTTTCTCTCATCTTGCTATATTTATTCTCTTTGATCACCTTATCATAGGAGAACATGTTTATACTGTTTTCTATGTTGTACATTGTCAATGGTATGGGTTGACTTCCTTTGACTTCAAAATGGCTCTTGTCATGTGACAAGCCTTTCACTCTCTGTAGTAACGCTTCTATGATTTTTCTGTCATATATCACGTGCCAGATCTAGGTTCGGCCTCCACAAGGTAACTTTTGTATCTCTGCATTTCAATTCTTCTACTCTCCCTGCTTCTAAGAGATTTCTATAAGGGTGAACTATGGGAATCTTCTACAACATTGCTTATGAGAATAGGATATCGTCCTTTCTTTCCCGGTCCATTTCTGCCCATGATGCACAATGTCAATACAAGGTCCACAGGAGCTCTTTAGGAAATCTTTTCTGTTCCAGCATATCTTTTTAAACTAAACTTCTGAATCTTGTTTTGTTATAATTCATATTTACTGAGCAAGTGTTACTTGTTATAGTAAATAGGTAGTGACTAAACTTGCAAGCAGAACCATGGAAGTAATCTCACTAGACAGGAGTGGAAAGTTCCAGTATCTTCAACCAGGAGGCCAATGAGCCTGTAGTTAAAGTGACAAATATTTAAAGCATAAAAGACCATCACTTCCCTAACGACTTATTGAACCAGCGTAATTTATTATAGTAATATTTATTTAACAAGTATAATTTATTATAATAAATAGGTAGCAACCAACATTGGGGCAAGTAGAGCTATGGGATTATCTCCACTATGCAGGAGGTTCCTGGATCCTCAAACAAGAGGCCAAACAGTATATAGTCAAGGTGACAAACATTTGAAGCTAATAAAATATCATCACTTCTTTGAATTTTTGTTTTGTCCTAACGAGTCTGGAAATCACAATTAAGTGCTATAACTCTTAATTGACTCAGGGATACTACTGAGTTTTAACATTGTTTTCTTTCTTTCGGAACGATATACTCTCCAGCGTATTACCACATTCCTTTATGTCATTTGTCTGGCCTTTTCTCCTCTGCATATTGAGGCCAGAAGCATCTTTTCACACCTATTCGCATTGTTTCAGCACGGTCTCACTAATTAGCTCTTCAGAACCCTGATGACATCCCTTTGCTTCTTCACGCTCCCTTGCTCTTTTTAAATAAGCTTTGTAAAAATCACACGAGACGGAATCCTTCTGACTGGTTGTCTCGAGCTGTTTTCTACCAACGGACATGAAAGGAGCCCCTTCTTTAAGACTTCCAGGAAAGTGTGCGTGTGTGCAAAACTATTACAGAGCATGTAAAACCGAGAAGAAGTGAATATTAGCAGCACAAATGGAGATATTTCAGTGAGTACAGACTGGAGTGTTGTATTGATGGCTCTGTCGTTACAAACACGGTTGTCCTCACAGAGAACCTTAGTTGGATTATCGGAACTCACTCGGCAGCTCACAACAGTGTACAACACCAGGTCTACTGGGCTCCACTCCTCTCCTGATTCTTGGGCCCTAAGCACACACACAGTGCACACAAATATCTTCATGCAAAATGCTGATAACAATAAAAATAAATAAATAATAAAACCATTTTTAGTAAATGAGCACAAACCCACACTTATGTTTCACTAAGCAGGAAGATGGAGTCTTTGTGTTTACAAACTATTTATTGGGAATATCAAAGCGGAAATTTACTACAGTAATGTAAATTTAAGGTGATCATCCCTAATTTGGTTAAAATCATACTTTTTAAAGTTCAAAATTCCTTCTTCAATATCAATATATGTATTAAGAAGTATGTAAAAGGATTTGCTTTGGGAATTTCTCCTTTGTTGAAAAACAAACTGAAATGTGATTTTCTTTACATTTTTGATCATTTTGTATTGATTTCTTTTAATTTTTCAGGTATTCTATATGATACATTTACACCAGCCACATAGGACTGTATATTAAAAGGGGATTGAGACCGTGTTTGAGGATTACACTCAAATAACCTTGCTCACAGATTACATAGTCTTTATGAATCTCTGTGTCCCCCCACCCACCCTCTAAAATGGGATGAGGTAGTGTGATGGCTTAGCCAGGAAAGCACTTAAATAGTGTGAGGACTTGACTTCACATACTGATAAGACAGATAAAAGTGGGTGCACTAGTGTGAGTCAGTAATCCAGTCTTCTATTGGAAGATGTAAAGCTCAAACAGGAGAATTCCAGGAAGCTCGCCTGTGAGGCCACCTTAAGGACTATCCTGGCACACTAAGTCTCTGTCTCAAATACATACACATGTACATATGTGCCCATTTATCAAACATGCAAAATAACACGGGACAAATTACTACACGCGTTACCCACTTCTGTACTTATAGAATCAAATTATTAAAAGGAGCATATTATATGAGCAATTTTAACATCCCCACAGTTTCTATTGATTGTTAGATTTTCAGCAATGAGTGGTTGAGCGTTTGCATTCTGTTCAAACTGTTCTATAAGGATGAGCTATTTAGATTACAGCAAGCTCTGAGAACCAGCAGAACTGCCAGTTTTGTTCAGATTAACCCTTTGTTGTGGGGGAATCTGATGTCGTGTAGAATGCTTAGAAAAACTTTTTCCCACTGGTGACCAGAAGCATTAAGCATTAAGAGAAATTAATGTCTCCAGATATTGCCCCAATAACTTTTGTGGGGCAAAAGAGCCCTTTAAGCAGAAAAATTCATATTTGTTTTTTGTTGTTTTGTCAATAGATTTATGAGGAAACTCTTCTCTGGAATGCCCTGTCATTGAGACAGAATTCCCAATCAGAATTTTAACTTTTCTTACTTTTTTACTTTAGACATTTTGTTTAATATGTATTTTTATTTCTGGGTTCAGATTTCAGATTTTAACAGTTCAATGAAACCAAAGTTATGGTTTTGAAGTATCCCCACGGTCTTCACAATTTCCATTCCATAAAACTTCCCAGTCATTTCTCACGGCACATATTGCCAAACTATTATTAATTATGTGCCAACTATCCTATTTGCAGTATTTCTCAAAGGTTTCAACTTTGTTTTCTTTTATTCTCATTAAAATGTATTTTCCCCTCTGGATTTGTATAACATTAAAGTCAAAATTCAGTGACTTAATTTTTCCAAACCCCCAAAACAACCAGTAGAATATGTTAAATAGGGAGAAAAAAATCTAAAATTACATTATCAACCAACAAGTAATATTTCAGATTTATTTTTACATCTCATCAAATGAACCTCAAGTAAGTTTAATAACTATGTCCAATTGTATTCATTCTATAATCATTATTTGTAGAAAGCTTTTATGTAGCCCTGGCTAATCTCACACTCCAGATGTAGCTGAGTGAAGCTTTGAACTTATCCCCTCTTGTCTCTATTTTTCAAGCACTGATATTATATGTACTCCTTGTCATGGTTGGCTGAATAAGATATTTTAAAGTTCCTACTATGCTAATTTTCTTCAAAATGTGTCATGAAAACACATTGCTACAAAGCGCATTATTAGCTGCTAATAAAAAGTTGTTATTTTTCTTTTTACCATACTCCATGCTTAATCTTTTTAATACCTTATGAAATATCACTATGTATTTAAAGAACTGTAGCATATGCTGGGAATGAATTGTACGCTCCTAACTTAATTTGATTTGGTTTAATGATTTATGTGTTTGAAGGATGGTTGCCAACTTTTTGTCCTATAGAATATCATTTGTTGAAATGAGAAGTTAGAAAATTAGAGAAACCAGAATGAAATTGTCCATTGATTGCAAACCTAAATTGTGTTTTTTATTTTTTTGGACAAGGATTTTTTTCACGAATTATAATTGAAAACCTATAACAAACTATTAATGTCCACCTAGTTGAAGCCAGCACTCAGTGTTTTCTTGAAATCATGTGGCACTAGCCTGAGCATTTCCTTTGAGTACTTTATTACATCATTATGTGTCAATCACAGTCACCAATGAGGCAGTTACTCTGAATTTTTGCCGTTTTGACCACAGTAATTACAGAACAGAAATGTCCTTCCATGTCCAGTGGACTGAACAGTCCTTTCCCACCACACATGTCTTTGACAGTTTTTTGTTCATCAAAACTGTGAAACAAAATAATAGAGCATTCAGCGTACAATTTCACAATATTTAAAAGATATATCATCAGTATAAAACAATGATCTACTTAAGAAATTCCACAGTACTAGGCAATTTACTCTAGCCCAATTCAGACTGGTTACCTTAAAAATATGTAGATCAATTTTTATAAATGTTTTATAAATGTTAAATTTTTATAAATGTTTGATTAATTGCATTTAGACTGACACAAAGGGAATTACATTTACCATACTTCATGGCAGAAATATGTAAGTTTGGGTAACCACACAATCTGACAATGTCCCCACTCTACAAGGCAAGGGAAATTTAACCCTTTGACTGTGCTTGTTAATGCATTTATATTAAATTTATGATATTTGGATAATGACTCCCAAAGATGAATTTAGTTCTGGAGAAGTATCAGATCTCCCTTGCCTCCATGGGGCCCTGGAAACATTTAATGAGGTGAGTTTGGAAAGTGAGTATGTGTCTTAGTCTTCCAACTTTGAATTTCTCCTTCTTACCCATGACCCTGGGAAACTTCCTGCCTTCTCTTGAGTTCCTAGCAAACCTTCCATGTAGACTGTCTTAATTTTCTCAAATCTGTACATGGCCATCCCTAGAGGCACCCTTCTAATCTTAGATTGTAATAATTTTTGTCATACAGAAAGCACATAGAAATATGACCACTGTACATATTTACTTTTTTCTACATGGGAAGTGACAAGTCGTGCTATAAAGATCATACATTGTCATACACTTGGATGCGAGTTTGGAACCGTAGTCCTTTCTTGTTCATACCAGGAAGGATTTGTAGTCATTGAACTAGTTGCTTGTCATTGCTGTTAATTTGTTTTGGGTTTGAATTATGTTTATTTTTTTAAAGAGTAAAAGTTTGGAATTCTATCCTATAGTAATTCACTGCAAAATTAAATTAAGTTCTATTAAGAAACATTTATTACCATATTTGTGGTAAAAATGAGTGATTTCTGAGAATCTTTTCATGTAAGGTCTAGATGATCCTTAAAGAATTTAAGAAAATTAGAACAAAAAAATTACAATAACTCAGCAGTGAATTGTGTGATAGAATTTTAATATAAGTATTATTTAATAAGAAAAAATTAGTTTTCTCATTATTCTAATTTCTGTATTTTTAACAAAATTTCCAAAGCAGGAAGGTCAGGCTCTTACTATGTTTTAATGGTTGATTTTTAACAAAAAAATAATGTTTTTGAAGATTTGTCTTTGTGTGTGTCTGTGATTGTGTATGTGTCTTTTCATGTCTATGCATATATGCGAGAGTGTGCATATGTATACCTGAATGAGTTCAGGTAATAGCTAAAGTTAGAAGGTGTCATAATACTTGTACACTGGAGTAGCAAGTTATAGGCAAATAGAAGACAGCCGTGTACATCCTAGGAACCAAACTCAAGTCAAACTCTTGAAGAGTAGCAAGTGTTCCCAGTCTCTGAGCTATACTCAACCACCCCAAGAACATGTTTGCTTTTTAATTATATTGATAATATTCACCTCTTTTTCTTTTCCTCTGTGTTTGTGTATGCTTTTGTGTACATACATGCATGTATATGCATACATGTATATCTTCTATCACTGCTCGACTTATTTTAAAAAAAAAATGTCCCCTCGCTGAACCTGGATCTGATTGTGTTTGTCAGGGTGACTCACCAGGAATCAGACACATTCTTGTGTCCACCTCTCCAGTGCTGAGATGACAGATCCTTATTGTCTTCCAGATTTTTTTTGTGGGTTACAATGGGATAAATACAAAGTCTTTGCTTATGCGGCAAACAGTTTATTAAGTAAGCATCTCCCAGGCCATAACTCTCCATTCATGCCTGTTTCCAGACGAAGTGGGAGATTAGTGGGAGTTGACAGTTAATTAAGATTTAAACTCTAATGTGAAATCACTAAGGATTTACTTGTACATTTTGGTGATACTCTTAGCCTTGGAGAACTATAGCAAGATTTAGCCATCCAGGTCAGTAAGTAGTTGCTGAACTCAAGCTGAGCATGGTTTGGTGTGGGCACAGGTTTGCGACTTTGCAAGTAGCATGTGCTTGAGCCATTATAAAAGCGTTATTTGAAAATATAGATATAGAAAAATGGACAGCATGTTTCATGATCTCATACTCAGATTATAAACTATCTGAAGCAGAAGTCACGTTTTAGTAAGGGAAGTTAGGTGCATCTTGGGAAGAGAAGTGGGTTCCTCACATCAGCTCTAGAGTCACATTTGGGGATAATGCTGGACCAAAGAAAAGTTCTAAACCAGATTGCAGAACAAATCATCCCCAAATGCAAGGAACACTATGCTAAAAATGGACACATTTATGTTTGTGTATTGTATCCCATGTATACAAAGGGGAGGGGAGGGCATAAACTTTATGGAAAGAATAGGCTACTGAAGAAATATAAATATATACAGAATGAAGAATTGCCATATACTGGTCTATTTAGTTTGCATATATTAACAGATTTGCCTGTCACATGATGCTATGTTTTGGGCTACATAGTATTATTCCATGTTTCCAGATAAAACTAGAGCAATATAGATTTGTTTAAAGAGGAGCTTAGCCTAAAATAAAGATGTGGCTCAAAATATATGTCCTTGTGTGTATGAGATCCGTGAAGATCTTTAGGGAAATGACCGCCATTCGGGACTTGTTTGGTCCTGGTAGTTCATGTTTAGCAAATAAGCGTAAGGCAAGAGGGTCCATCGAGGTCAGAGATGTTTTGTAAAAGTAGACTTCAAATTCTAATCAGCCACTTGTTGAGCACCAGTTCACACTTCAAATATTTCAAAACTTATGGGAGATAGAATAAGGCTAACTGAGTATATGCTTTTAAAAACTAGTTTTGTAATGAGTCCAAGACGCTATGAGCCAGCGTCCTTATTTGATATATTGTTTATATGTACACCACTAGACTGTCGGGATCTTATGACACAAGGATCCCTAATTTCTGCTTTTGAGTGTGACACTCTCTCTCTCTCTCTCTCTCTCTCTCTCTCTCTCTCTCTCTCTCTCTCTCTGTGTGTGTGTGTGTGTGTGTGTGTGTGTGTATTTCTCATGTCATTTAATAACTATTTGCAAAAAATAGTTTTTTATCGATGGGGCGAATGGGTAAAATTCTCCTGTAGATGAAGACGCTTATTGTAGTAAGAAACCGATCTTATTGAACATTAAGGTATATCTAAGTGAGTTAAATTTTGAGTGAAATCAAGACTATGATAGATATAACCAAATAAATGAAATATACGTGAAATTTTGTTGGAAGAAGATAATATAGTACTCTCTGACGAAATAAAACAAAATACTAGAGTGCTTCATCAAACTTTTCTGTTTATAAACTTAGCTTTTTATCTCAGAAACAGGTAATACGTACTCTTTCAAAATGTTGATGTCTATGACAGAAGACAGAATGAATTATATCTGGACATGGGCTTCTCTGAACTGTTACAGTTTTCCCCTTCATGATAGGATTCATTTTAGATTATGTTAATTTAGATCATTCATAAAGAAGCAGGGCCAAAAATAGAAATTTCTGACCTTCAGATTTTCATACCTCCTGAGAAATGCATTTTTTTCCCTTCCTATACAAAAATGGCTACTAAAACCGCAAAAAAAATTTTCTCCTTTTTGGATTTCTTATTACTTGAAAAATTCATGAGCATACTGTTTTTAAATTTAGGCTTTAAAAATGTCCTCATGTGGAGTTTTTGTTTGCCAAGTTTTAGTTTGGAGGGAATTTTTATAACTGAAAAGAAAATTCTGAAAATAGAATATTTTAAATGGAAATTCTCACACACTGTGACTGAGCCACAAATGTTGCCAGTATTTGAGAATGAAGGTGACTTTTCATTACTTTTGTATGCAGTCATGGCGTCATGTGGTTATGGGACAGTTACCTTTATGCTACCTGTGTTAAATTGCTTGAACATACTAAGATTTGTGACCATGCTTTGTGAGAGAGATAAGGCTTTCAAATTTAAAAGTTATCTGTGCTCTATCAAATGTAGTTTATGTTTCAGGGGTCTGTTAAGTTCATCTCTTTTGAATTAACTTTCAGATTTAGCTGAAAGTCTAGTTTCAAATTTACTCTGGAAAGCAGATTTCTTGTCGTTGAATTGATCACAGTGAGACATTTTGGAATCCTAAAAGATTTCCTTTAGAACCTCTTACTCTATCACTTTCGTCATGTGAACCCAAAGGTCAGCTATCCTTTGGGGAAACCCAGTTTATGTCATATGTCTGTCAGGTCCCAGTGGGCCTTTGTCACTTCTCATCTCTGTGAGGGGATTTTGGGTCACTGGAATCGAAAGTGACATTTTTTAAAATTGATAACTTTTTGTGACATTTGCTGCAAGACAGAGCCAGTGTCTGACTCAAGACCAGAGGATGAGAAGTAGGCAGTCTTTGAAGTTTGGGAACAAGGAATGTGAAATGCTGGGACAGAAGACCGAGGTAGACATCCAGGGTGGAGAGTTGTCACTTCCCCGTGGGTCAAAACAAACAGGCAAAAAAGATAAAAAAATAAAGAAAAGGTTAAAAGGGGGACAATAATGTTCAGATATTCCATTTTCTTAGGTTGTCTCCTGAGAAAAAAATTTCCAAGAAGCAACATATATTAATTTTAACCCAAATCTCACAGAACATTTGAGTAATGTAGAAAATTTGTAGACATCTGCTGAATTTTATTTTAAACATAATTCACATTAAAGGAGACAAAGTCCTTGTTTTTCCTGGAATCGGACTCTGTTCTTTCTTCCCACAGAAAGACAGTAAGTCCAGATTTGGCAGAAGCTAGCCCTTTTAAACTATTGACATGTATCTTCTCTGATAAAAGTGCCATCAAATGAGGGCAAGTCACTTGATGGAGAAAAACAATAAAGGGAATAATACATAAAATAAATGAGTAAAAAATGTAGTTAACTATTCTGTGAGACAGGTGCATAAATTAGTGATGGGATATTGCTTAACTACATCCTGAAAAAGACTCCTTCCTCAATTTAAGGAGGCTTTCTAACATCTGTGTCTGGAACTAATTCTGATAACCTTGACATTCAAAATGGAGATAAAGGACAGATAACTATTTTTAAAATGCTTCAGCATGGCAAGAGGAATTATCTAATATTGATAAATAAAGTAACGTGACATCTGTGTTGAATTCCAAATTGACTGGTTGGGCTGAAAAGAGTGGGTCTGATTTCCAAGATGTAAAATGCATTGGAAAAAGACAAGGTCAATGCTGATATATGACTCAATGCAAAACCCTTTCATTCTTAATGAAAATCTCTCTTGGTAAGAAATTGATAGTCGGAGCACAGTGTTTTGTGAGAAGTTTAACAGTTTGGGGGCCGTCCTAAGAGACAATGACTCAGAGAATGAAATTGCATTAGTAGCTAGCTTAAAATTTATAAGTTAAGGAAGAGCAAAAATAGTTTTTGAAGTAAGGCTTGAATTATAGTTGGGTGACCTGAGTTCTGCCATATGCTATCAATCAAGTCTGCAACTGCAGTTTTAAGATCTCTGAAAAAATTCTTCACTGAGCACTGAAAATGCGTTATAAAGGGTAAGACCATGGCAGGCCAATTCATGCATATATGTCTCACGTTCTCCACAGACAGCTGGGAACTTGAAAGTGAGTGCTTTACTATTTTCTTTAACATACTTGTCATGGACCAACTTCATATATACTTTCCTTGTGAAAATTCTCCCTCAGTTCTTTTCTTTGCTTCCATACCCTCTATAAAATGATGGCTCTTTTTCACACCAAGGAGAGCAAAATGGCGGTCAGTTGGCTCACAATTGATTTAGATGCAAGGAAACATGCCCAAACCGAGATTTACGAGATGGTGACAAGAAAGAAGACAGAGGGAGTTGAATGAGTGCTGGCGATGGCTTCCCAGTCTACTTTGGAGCTAGGGGATATGTTTTTTTTTTTCTCCTTTCTTTTTTAGTAAAAGGATTGAAGACAGAAAGAGAAAACCATCTCATTAAACAGGCGAAGAAACTGCCGTTTTTACTTCTTTTGCTTAAAAGAGTACAACTAGCCATGCTTTCAGAGAAAGTGTTTCACAGAGATTGCTCACATGCTAGCATCAGTGGGAGAGGCGGATGGTTGGAACCAACCACCTGGACGCCTGGGACAGCATAGCAACCAGGGCTGGGCCATCTCAGAGGAAAGTGAATGCCTCACACGTGGATGAGCATCCGTAAGCCTCCATGAAAGGCTAAATCAGAGATGAGATGAAGAATTTCCTGTTTGAGCCCATCTTGTGAGGACATAACCAGGCTCCTTCCTCAGCATTTATAATTCAAGTTTGTTATGGCTCAACTTCTTTCAAATTTTTCTAGTGGGGATACTATTTGGGTTGATTTATCTGTCTCCTTTAAAACATTTAAGAAATTTAGTCTTGGAGGAACTATTCACCGAGTTGTAGGTGGCAGAAAATTAGCAATATTAACAAACCCTGAACTCGGTTCTTTAAGTTTAGCAATTGGCTTGAGCATCTCTATTTGCCCTCCCCAATGTCACATATACCACCGGCTTCTGCAGTGGTCACTGTGTTCTCTCCCTCACATGCGAGCAAGGCCCTGATATGTGTGTTAAAATCTCTGTATTATCTGCCCCTGGTGTCATGCCTAACATGTAGCAGCTACTCCAGAAATGGGAAAAGTAAATAAGTAAATGAAATCATCGCTTGCTAAACATAAGCCTTCCCCTGGGAACACACTGGCTCTATTAAGAAAGTCTGTGTCTGTATAAAGAGATGGGGAAAGAAGAAGTTTGGGTTTAGGTAAAACACCCTGTAAGTTTATTCACCTTTACATTTTGAGATGTTTTAATGTAGGAATGAAAGGACCCTGTAATGTTTATTGCTAATTCTTTGTACACGAACACATCCAAAGAATCAGAGACGGATTTTAAGGCACGAGAGAGAATATTTGACTAGCTAATACATTTCTTGGGTTCAAACAAAAGGGACACTCAGATCTTCATGGGCAAAACTTTACATTTCAGAACTTTTAGAAAAGGTCAGTGTCTAGCTTTTCCACCATACACTGGAAGATTTACAACGGCCATGCATCCGCTGCAGAGTACATCGGGATATGTAGAATGCTTGAACTCACTGTCGTGAAAAGGAGTTCTCGGAACCTCAGAACTCAGAAAGTACAGCAAAGCTCCCAGGAATGCCTTTCAGCTTCTGTTTGCCTGCTGTTCCACAAGATGTAGAAGGAAATGCTCCCGGATTTAATGGCCATTACCTGATGGAAAACAGACATCCTTTGGGTTGTCCTTAAACGTACTGAACGGGTCTAAATGAAATTAGAAGAATTCACTGAGGCAGAGATGGTGGAGGAAAACAAATGGGCAAAACCCAGGAGCTTACCACATTAGGAGCACATGTGTTCTCAAAGTTGCCCTGTAGGAAATGGGTATTACTAAGGGTCAGACTAAGTATTTATCGGAGGCATAGGGAATGCTCATGTCAGTTAGCTCTAAACTGAATGGCAAAATCTTTTAAGCTTGGCCATCTTAAAACTTCTGCCAAGTTTAATCTCAGAAATGTTTTCTTTTTCACCAAAAGCAGGTCCGTGCTATCTGTGTAGGATCCATTTCATTTATGATAGGGGGTGCTTCCTGTTTCGCCATCAAATTAGAAAAGTTTGCATATTGCCCTCAGAACATCGGATTTACTTCTTATTCTCAACTGTGCAAATAAAGCATTGCTTCATGCTGTGGCCTTACAGCCATATTCTCTTTCAATTAAATAAATACGTTCAGGTTGACGTAAGTGAAGAGAAAATTACATGTCTTGTTTCACATTCCAAGAAAGCAAATTATTAGTGCTTCTTGCAGGGAATGAAGTCGACAAATATTGTGATAAGAACCCCACTCGTGTCATGTTAGATATATAACTTCTCTACCACACACCCGAGTGGGATGACGCTGTAGTTTAGAGACATAAGCAGGGCATTAGGATTCACAGCCCATGCAGAAGCTTCACCCTCAGGCCAGACCTATAGCAGTTGTTAGAGGATGATTTATTTCTTGTAATAAATGTTACTTCTCAATCTGTTTGCTTGTTCAATGGTTGCAGTCCCCAAAGAAAAGGTCTATCTGCAATTAGGACTGGCATGTATTATCTGTCAACTTTATATAGAACTGTAAAAGTCCTAGAGCTGACAGTAATATTAGCAGGATGTTTTATAGATCTTGGGCTGTGTGAGGCTTTGTATGGGCGAGGAGTCTACGGGTCTGTGGGGCTCTGGGGTCCAGGATAAGGTTGCGTGTCGATGAGTCGTCGCTGTGCTTCTTGGTAAATGAACATCTGGCTCGCATATTGACTCCATGTGCGAAAATGAGATCAGCTCATATAATGACCAGAATCAATCAGGCTGCAGCCGAGGAGTAACGTTCACTGCTCTTGATTTGTTAGACAACCAGAATTGGCAGCACCTTGCATAATTTGGCACCAATTGACAAAGATTAGGCAGTTTGGGGGCCCTGGATGGTTATTAATTTAAACCCCCCCTAAATATTTTGCAGAGTAAAATCAGCTGTAACTTATTTGTCCCGAACTCCTTCTTCTCATACTGGCTCTAATTGTTTAAGACAAACACGTGAGCTTGCAGCCTGTTCACTTTGCAGAGGAAGACATGAATTCTTTGATCCATACAATATTCTTTAGCTCAACCTTGGAGCTATTTACTGAGGAGATTTCTGTGCAGACAGACAGTAGAGCGGTTCTTTGTGAGGCGAAAGGAATCCAGTTTCTATGGGTTTCAGCTCAAATTTCCACTACTTACTGTACGGGAGATAAAATGAACCATCTTTGTTTTTTAAGAGGACCTAGTTTTTTTTTTTTTCTCTTTCGCATATATTTTTGAAAACTGAAAACAAATTAGACTTTTGACCTGATTATTTTCTTTCCATGATTTACACTCATGAGAGCGGAGCTGGAACTCAGAAAATGACCAAATTGATTTTGCTTCAGCAGGCGGCACAATCCAGAAGCAAAAAGAGTGAGATTTTAAAATACCATCCATATTTACAGCAAACATTTTGGAACTAAGTCTCATTAAGGAACTTCCAGGTACAAAAGCCCGCCTTCGCTCTGTGAACAGGAGGCACCCGCAGCACAGCCCTGGCCTTGATTGTAAATGTGCTTTAAAATTCACTATTCATTGCTGCCAGTGGTCTCAGGGATATAGATTCATTTACTCCGAATTTGGAAAATTGTATTTGCATTCATATCCCAGCCAGTGCTTGGTTTATGCTTCCAACCAAATGACATGCATTTAAATAGTTTCTCTAAACACTTTATACGCAATGCACACACATGTTATTGGAGTAGCAATACTAGGACAGTTCCTCATGTAGGTGTTTATACAGGGTAAGAGGTGAACCCCTTTACGACTCTGATTTCTAGTTAGCGCAGATGAGGAAATATTCAAAAAATATTCTCAAAAATCTCAGAAATGGATCATTATCTCCATCTGTGATAATGAATAATTTCTACTCTAGTCAGCATTTTATTTTGGGGGCCCTCTTGAAAAGTCATACCCATTTTCCCCATATTTGTTTTATTTCATGTAAATAACCATTAAGACACATTTCCTTCAACAACAGCGACAACAGCAGACAGCATAGACTTTCTGATTTTTTGTTATCCTCGATCGCCAAGCCCATTAACATCATTCAATGCTGTGGCTTCTGTGTTTTTGTCAATAATTTTATGAGTAACTTTGAGAAAGCTTTGGGCCATGTCAGGTAAGTGTTTATAGTTCGTTAGCAAGACAAAGTGCTGTCACTGAAAAATGAAGCGAGACTAACTCCTAAATAAACCATGATTAATAAGCCATTTTATACACTGGGATGGACGTTCAAGCTGTAGATTGATGCTGATGGGGTTTTCTGAGGCTGTCACACTCTGGAAGTTTTTTTGCCCTTCCTTTAGACAACTTCCTGAGTTGAGAAACAGAACTTTTCAGGGGAAGCAGTTTTTCAAAGAGTAAACACACATTTCAGATTTTTTAATCGGGAAACTTTGAAGTCTAAACAAGCATTCCTTCCGAAATTCTTTTTCTCAATCTTAGATTGTTCCCCAGGAGGCTTAAACCCTAACTCCGGTAAACAAAAGGTCAGGAGTCCTTGCCAGATGCTTCAAGTGATCAATTTACAAGAATTTTGACTAAAGACATTGAAACCAAATACATACCTCTTGGGGGCATGCGGATTATTTATTTGAAAAATATAAAGGTTTGAAGAAAATATAAGGGAAATGCAACAATATTGATAAAAAAATGGAGTTTTAAAATCCAGACCCTAAAGTGACACAATCTCATATAACAGATATAATAGGTAGGGAACTACTCAGGTGTTACTTGGTTGATGTGTTAGGAAAACGGCTGCCAGTGCTTGCCTCACACATTAAAACCATTTCAGCACACATGGGTTTTCCTGTCTTTTATGACTAGCCCCAGGTAAGAATTCTTGCATATTAAAAATATTACCACCATGATTTTAAATTGAGGCCAAGTTGTGTTTCTGGAATGTGTGATAATTCACCTTCCTGTCTACACTGTAAATGAAACCACGTTAGCCACGACGGGACTTAAAGATGGTTTTTGTTATATTTTAAAGTGGTGTGGACAGCTTTATATTTCACAGGATGCTTCTTTTGTCTTTTTGTATATTGGTTAATTTGGAATAATTCTGTCATTTGAACCATCCATAAATGCTAATTGACAATGACAGTAACATTCAGGGCAGGCTGCAGATGTCTGTCTTCTGTTTCCCTCTTATTTACACAAGAGTGTTTGTTTGGTACAGCGAAGCATAGTTTTGCCAAAATGACAGATGCTGGGACTCTCTGCCCGCGAGTGAAGACATATATCCTGTACCTTATAAAAATGGCAGCCTAAACTGCGCATGCACCGTGGTGTACTAGTGTGAAACATTATCCTCTGGTGGTCTTCCTGGTGCAGGTTTTCATAGACCTCAATAAAGTTCACATATTTTTTTACTTTATTTCATCTTTATTTTATTTCAGATATAATTTTTGTACATTTTTAACTAGCTAGCTACAGATCCCTCATGTAAGAGATCACATATTTTCAGTAGTAATGTCCTCAGAGGTTTTAGAATACCGAACCTAATATTTTCATGGAAAATGACTAAGTGTTATCAGTTTAACTCACAGTAAAGTGTCCTGTACAAGACCACAAAAATGTATTTTTTGCCTACATCCAACACTTTTTTTAAATGAAGTTTGTTTTTAATTAAAGGAAAGAACCATATTAGAGATGTGTGCTTTCAGTTGTATGTACTATGATTTTTATAAAACTAATCAGAATAAAATTACTTACGTTTTCAATGCAGAAGGGGCTCAAACACTGAAATAATTGTCACAGTATGTTTTAGGAAATAAGAGGTGCTGATTTGGCTTGATTCATTTTGTGTATCATTTCTTACATGATGCAAAAGAAAAGTGAAATATAGTTTTATGATGAACCTCCTCAAACAGACCAGCGCTTTGGCCTTGCTATGTCTGTTTTGCCGCCTTAATGGCCTTGGGTACCTGAACCTTCTGAACCCTTCCCTTTTCTTTTTAAAAGTATGTATGTAAAATATGTATATTTGTAGTCTAGGTAAGATATAATAGGGTTCTAAATTGAATCCATAGCAGAGTTGAGTTTACAATAGTCCGTGACCAAATGCAAGTCACCAGAAAGTGAGAAGGATTTGACAAATGGAAGCAAAGGGTAAGAAAAGTGCCCTATATGATGTAAGAAGGTAGTTTAAGTAAGATGGATAGGTAACGTGTCCTTTGCAGATCAACAATCTAAAGGTTCACATTCAGGGACTCTGGAGTGCCATTGGGAAAACATGTTGTCTAGAAGTGCAATTATCTCCAGATGCATGTTAATACCAAATAATGGGAAACTTGCTTTTTTGGTGCTGTATTGTCAGTTGGGCAAATTACAGATTTTCTATAATAAGAAAGCAAGAAAGGTATTTCGTCCTTCCTTCCTTCCTTCCTTCCTTCCTTCCTTCCTTCCTTCCTTCCTTTCCTTCTTTCTTTCATATATATTTCATATATATATACATATATATATATATATATACTGAATGTGTATATATATACATATATATGTATATATATATGCCAAATGTAGACAATAAATCAAGAAAGACTTACTGAGAAATCGGTTTTAATATTTTTATTTGATTGAACAGATTTTGCTTTTTTGATAGCAATTTTTGACCATAATGCTCACCATTGCTGAAATTGTATCTGTAGATACTACTTTTAGTGATTTTAACAGAGAAGAGAGAATAATTGAGAAGTTCCGTTACTTTATTTTGCAGAAATGTAGTCAGATTATTTATGGACATTGACTTTGAAGGTTTAGTATCAAGTCATTTGTCAAAATGTCTTCACTGTGATTAGTGGTAAGCATTTCTCCTGCTAACACATTAAGTGATACACCTTCTGAAATGTCTGTACATAGAGACAAGCATGTGTGAGTTTCCACAGCATGATACATTGAGCTGTATGTCTGAGAGTTTGATTCCTTTGGGTGTTTCTAGTCCCTCTTTCACCTTCATGGTCTTCACACAGAACATGCTTCTTGAGCACCTCATGTGCTTCAGGTGCTGTGAATTGAATGCAATGTTATATCAATCCATGGGTTTGGGGAGCTGCATAGATACCATGTTAGCTTGGACTTTCGGGTGTTTTGGCCTTTAAGTCTCATACATGTCTACATTTTCACACTTTCCACTTCTAGTTCAGATCCCTTGCCTGTGCGCCAGTCCTACATCAAAGAGATAAGGGGAGGGGGTGGTAATTGGAGATAATTAGCCTTTCATTTCTCTAGTTTTTGAAGTCCAAGCTTATTAATGCCCAAGCTACCAAGGTTTTATCATCTGTTTTGAGCTGTTAGATTCTATTCTTTGTGAACTTTCTTCATTTTTTTTTTTTGATCCTCACACATAAGCAAACAAAAGCTAACTTAGAGAATGTCATGACTTAACAGATCTGGCACTAGTCCCATGGCTGTATTTTGTTTTGTCAGGGAAAACACTGGGTAAAATCTGCTGCATATCAAAAGGAAGTAGCTTTTGTCTACTAGGTGATTCCATTCCTAGTCTACTTTTGAGCGCCATGGATGGACCTGCCTACTGCATAGTTAGGTATATGGTGATATACAAAGCCCAGAATTAGACTTGGTCACCTTAGCTTTTATTGAATTTGGGGAAATTTCTAGTGAACAGACATGAGATATGTATATTTTAGGGAGATTATTCTTCTGTCATTGAGAACAATGCATTGAAATCGGCAGTAACTGGGTCTATAGATGCGGGATGTACTTGAGGACCCAAGGCAAAGCAAAGGAGTTAATGGTGGTTAGACTGATTATATAAGAAGCAATTGTGAACATATTTTGTGGCCAAATATCACAGTATAGAAAAACTGGAGCATTTTCAAGGAGCAAGAAATAAGAAGGAATATTTTTAATTGTTTTCTGTGTTTATGGGACTCAGATTAGCTATAATTGATTTTTAGATGAAATTTTGAATTTTATTCTTCGAGATCCATACTTTAGAACTGTAATCAGGTGAAGTTATTACTCCAGGAAGACATTTTATGTAGCTGAAAGATTTGGATTTAGTAGTTTTCCATCACTGGTTGAAAATCAGCCATGGATGAGATTTCCTACGGCTCCCAGCTCCCATGACAGCATGGGATTTGTAGGTCTTGGTGTTACACTACATAACATTTTATTAGCATAGTTTCCCACAAATGTTCTATGGTTTGACCACCAAGCCATCTTTCAATTCCTCATCATCTAGCTGTACCTAGAGCATTGGCATGATGTCTACTCATCTGTGTGTTTATGGACTGAATTAATAAACAGTTGTGATTAAACAAAAGAAAGATGCAGAATGAAACAGGTAAAATTCTGGGGAAGATTTGATTTAAAATTCTCCTTTCTAGCAAGTGTTCAAATGACTGCGATGAGAGCCAGAAGAGAGAGGTGGGTACTGATTAGGGTGAGGGAAGGAGAAGTCAGTTATAAATTGGATGTTGCTAACTCTGAGAGTCAGCTGGCTCCCAATTCCAAATCCATGAGTGCACAGTAGTAGAAATCACTCCCTACCAATGTGGGCTCACACTTGGGTGACATGCGTTTTGGACACTTGGCTTGACATATGAAATTTCTTATACTGTCAACAATACACACTAGGTTTTGTCTGTCTTCTGAAATTTACACATTTATTTTCAACTCAGTAAAACGACTGAGAAGCTACATTTTGTTCTTCACATCAAGTTATAAACGAAATAATTTTAAAGTACTACTTCAATGGTATTTTGTTATGTTATATGGCATATAGAATTTATATTCTAGTACAGCCTAAATGTATAGTTCTATAGTCATCAGAAATCACTGAAAGCTGCAGTTCTGCATGAATAATTTTTTCTTATGGAATTCAGTGAGGTGAACTGAAGCACGATGAACATGGAGTTGGTTGCATTTCTAGGGATGGAGGTGGACAACTGGGACAAACTGAATGACATAAATCTTACAATGGCTGTCTGAATATACCATACTAATGATGCATATTTTAAGATAATAGATCCAGAACTTTTTTAGATGTTTTCATTTCATAATGCACTCTCTCAAGAGCTTTATATTATATCCTAGCTCAGTGCACATGCTCACACACACACACTCACACACACATAGAGACACACACACAGACATACACAAACACACACATGAATAGACAATCACATACATACACAGACACACAAATACACACAGAAAGAGACACACACAGACACACACACACAGACATACACACAGACATACACACACACAGATGCCCCACACACAAACATACACAGACATACACACACATGGACACACACACATTGACACACACACACACACACACACACACACACACATGGACACACACACACACAGTAGTTTAATGGTTTAGATAAAGAAAAAATCAATAATTTCCCTTTATTTGTTTTCATTGTTTTGTTTGCTTGGTTGGTTTTGTTTTGTTTTGTTTTTTTTACCTGACTAGCATGCCAAAACAATATTTCTTCTGCCCCCGATTAATGGGGTGGAAAGACACAGAATATTACTATGGGAATTTGTGTGCTTCAGTAAATACTCTAAACTTCTGGTTCTTCCTCAGGTCTTTTCCCTTATTTTATCAATAATTTGTATTTTCTTCTCATTTGAATATGAGGCATTCTTTTTGAAACATAATGATTTCAAAATGTTAATTCTTTTTGAATAATCACAAAAACATGATTTTTTGCATCTAAACCTAGTGTCCTTCTGATTAATTTGATTTTCATAGGAAAGTGAACATTAAAGAAAAGTTAAGTTTTAAAACCCATGAATGATACCATGTAGTTTTGTTTTGTAGGACTTAAAACAACCAATTACCATGTCATAAGTGAGGACATTTCAACAGAAAACATGATAACAGGTTCCTTTAGTGTGTGCAGACAACCTTGACTATCTTTTCTTTAGGTAACTCAACCATTTTGTTTCAAATATAGCAAACTCTATGTCTATTTAGTTAATGACTTCTTAACAAGTTTATCGTGTTTTACTGGTCTGTTTACTTACTGGGTTCCAAATAAATGAAATTTCCAGAGTGAGAAGTGATTCTTCAGTCTTCAAACTGAAAATACCTTTTCTAAGTTTTTTTTGAAAAAAAAGTGTTGACATCAGTGTATAGCTTCAAATTGCTTTCATAGCTTTATTGAATGCCTCATATTTCTTAAGTTGTCTACATAATATCTAACTCCTTTAACAAATTTCTTTAATCTCTAATGAATTCTGTCTGGTGATTTCCGAAATGACATTTCCTTTCCATTTCTATTTTGTGTTTCCAATTTGCTGACGACTAGAGGTAGGGCTCCCTTGTTGATAAAGCCTATGTACTATATATCCTAAGGGAGTTTGTATTGTGATAGAGAACATCTATCCTGTAGCTCCTGGACAGCTTTAATATTACGTCTTGCCACCCATTCCACATATAAATCAGTATTTGCATTCAAAGACTAATTTCTCAGGGAGATACCCACAATCAAATCCAACACCCCCGATAGGTGCTGTTTACAAAACCTCATTGCTCGACACCATTTAATTTGATACCTTTGTGTTTTCTATATTGCTATCAACTGATCTGACCTCTGAGCTGTTCTTTCCACCTGAACAAAATAAGACAGAAAATATGTTTGCCCTTCCTTTTCTCTAACAACTGATGGGATTATCCCCTTGTGTTCAGACAACTTCTATGTTTTTCTTGTGTAGATAATGCTCCGGTCTTTCAGAAAATGAACTGAAGTCACTTTGGTCCATTCCTAATTTGATATACGCCCCAAATTTGATAAGGAGAAATGGATATTTTCTGTAACACATATGAGGATTACGTGCTGTACTATGTGATTTCAGTCCACAGGAGAAACTGTAGATGACATTTTATGTCAATATCTTTTAGCTTCATTGTCTAATATTATATAATTATTCATTTGCCTTCCTTTGGACATGTAAAAAATGACTTGAGGCAAGAGGTTGTAAGAGAAAGAAAACAAAGGTTAGTAGTAGAAAACATGAGTTAGAAGGTGTTTGTTACAATATCTTACTCATTATCCTTATATTAGAAAGTTTGATATAAAATTGAAGCTCAGATTTTGGAAGTTTTCATTGTTATTACTGTGGCAGTAGTAGTTGTTCATTGAGACTTTGTGTTGTACTAAGTCACACCCATGAAGCTGGAACTCCATGGGGTTGGTGGCAGTTGTGAAATTTCTCCCTTCCTTTCAGTATGCTCACATTCACTTCACCTTGAATATAAGGTATTTCATAAGAATTGATACTGAATCGACAGCAAGGATGGTTGTTTCTCTTTTGTCTGTTTTGTAGTAAATTTTAGGCATTATGTATCAGAATGAAAACTTCCTTTAGGATAATAATTTCACTTGAACTTTTAGCCCTCTTTTTTTTCTTTCTTTCTTTTTTTTTTTTCCCGAGCTGGGGACCGAACCCAGGGCCTTGCGCTCTGAGCTAAATCCCCAACCCCACTTTTAGCCCTCTTTAATAAGAATTTTTATTTGCCTTGTTTTTGCTTGTTCTAAGACAATGTCTTGCTATTTTAAGACTAGGCTAGAACTTACAACTGTTCAGCTTCCACTTTCTTAATGATTGGGTTTTAAGTATGTACTCCCAAGTGTAGATTTTTTTGTGTGTGTGTGATTTTATATAGCAAGGCTTTTATTTACTTGCAAATGAAAATAATCATATCTAATTTTTGGCTCTGATTTTACAAGTAGTAATTGGTTGTTGAATTAAAAGAGATCCCCACCATTTTGTCACATTCGAAGATCTTCTAAATTACCATATTTCACAATATAACCCTTGGTTAGAAAGACTTTCAGCCTTGGAGCCAAAAGAGATATATTCTAATTGCTTCTTTCACCAATTTGTATCTGTATCCTAATGGCATTTTAGACTTTCTAAATTGTATCTCAATTTGAATTTATAACAAAACACTGCCTTTTAGTACAATTATTGCTAAGAAATAGGAAATGGATGTCTAAAATCCTTGGGAAAGCTGTAGGTAACTGTCAAGCAGAGGAAACAGGTGCAGCTATTAACTCCTTAGATGGTGTAAGAAGCGTGAGTATGCAGTTGGGGGGGTGTCTAAGTTTCTTTACCTTTGTACTTAATTACAAAGTAGTGATTAGACATGATGGTCTGGAGGAAGATTGGAACACTTGAGATGTCCTTTTGAAGATTACTAGTTTAAGAAATCTTACGTTCAATTCAACGAAAATTTTCAGCCCAGTTGGAATCCACTGTGACTTTAACCTCCTCCTCCATTCATGTATCCCACAAACGTTTAGCTTTCTAAAAGAAAAATGTCTGACGTTGCAGAAACTTTTGTTTTTCAGTTATACAGATAAGGGCAAAAGAGTCTTAGTTGCTATGAAGGTAAACTGATCTGGTTTCAAATAAGTGGACACACTCTACTGTAAGAAATTGCTTTCATTCTTCACATGAAGTTGAGCCAGAAGGATTCAGTAAACGTCTAATGTGGGCATTTTCTTTCCATTTCTCTTTCTGTCATTCTCTCGCTTTTCTTTTTCTGTCATCCGATCTATTAGACTGTACTACAGGTTTTATCATTGAACTAAATAGTGTGTGTTTCCTTGGGAGCGATTGAAACAACAGAGTAAAACAATGCTTACTGTTTCCTACAAGTTGTGTTAGATTGTCATGGTAATACAGTGTTGCATCATGTTGTCATAGCAACCGGAATTATAAAATGAATTTAAAGAGGTGGAAGAGATACCCTTTGATGTTATAAATCCTTTAGCTTTAAAGATTTGGCTCCTCTTCTGCTTCTGTATCTTTATTTTATTTTGATAAAATGTGGAAGAGAGGGAATGCCCAGGGATAATGGGAACTCAGATTTCTACCCAGTGAAAACCTGCAGCGTCAAGTTTTAGCCATTATTCTATCTTTGAGCCAGGTAGAATTCAGGGTAAAAGTTAGAGGAACAGATCCATTGCTGTCAACTGTCCCAGTTCCCATCAGGAATTCTACTCCAAGAGGATCGAAATGTATTTCTTCTTTCTTTATGATTATTCATGGCGTTTCCTTTCAGGCAAAAACAACCCAGTGCCTCCACTGAACAAAAACAGTATTGAGTCCTGTGAGCTGATTCTTCAAACTTTATCAGGCTTTGGGGAAGATTGCTTTTCTCTGTAATTAGAATGATTTAAGTCATTATAGTTGCTCAAGAGGTTAAACCTTGACCCTCGAGGTGAAACAGTAATTTCAATGCTAAACCGTTACTATTATTCCGTAATGGGAGAGAAAATGCTCTACAGGCACTTGAGACTTTTGTTACTGGAGTACATCCGACGAGCTCCTAAAGACTCAACCAAAATCAATTTAGCTTGGAAGGTTTGCTAGAAATCAATTGTACTTCCTGTGCCTTCTCTCGGGCTTCCACCCCTCGTGGCATGAGCAACTGGCTTTTGTTCTTTTTGTTGCTACATCTCTTCTCTCTTTGCTTTTTAACAAACTCTTTAAGAGCCTGGCAAGTTGGAGCAAGTTTCAGCATTAATAGTGGGCAGGTAGTATAATACTATTTTTAATGAATGTCTGTTTTCTATTCTTTACTGTGCTTTCTTTGGAATGGGGCCCACGAAACACAGTATTAAGAAAACACATTGCTGCCCTGGAATGTGTGTATTAGCAGCAGATTATTTCCTATTAGCAGATTAGCTGCAAGGCTATTGGCTCGGAAAGGTCTTTGAGAGCATTTTGTTTTGTAACTGATTCAAGCCATGGGAGAGAATTGCCACCATGATTGGAAAGAAGAATTAGCTACTGTTGCCATGGACACTGGAGTTCACAGTCCATTGTTAAATCTAGTGCTTCAGCTTGAGATGCCCCAGCATGAGCTCGAGCTTTGTTAAGGAAATGATCGAATATACTTTTTCATAGCTCTAACAGAATCCTGTGAAAGATATGTGAAATACATTTTTTGCAACAGACTTTTTTGAGATTTCCAGCTAAATACAAAGATCTTTTCCAATAGGTGGCTATGAAAATGAAGATAAAAATCCTTTTTAAAATCTATTTAAATGTTTACCTTTTTAGCACATTCTTATTGTTTTTAAATATTTGTTTAAATAAAGAAGTTAGATATTCTAATCATTTTCTTCTAGTATCCATATCACTATGCTTTCTAACAGCATATATTCATGATGGTATCCTATATTGGATGTACCTTTCTGAAATTTACAGATGTAATATAGATTACATCAGATGATGCATTATAAGAGTAGTCTATATGTCATATGACCTAAATAGAGTCCTTTAAAACTGGAAGGAATGTATGGAAGTTGGCCGAGGTGAAAACAGGCGAAGTTAACTTTTAAAGAGGCAAATGCTGTCAGCACCGACTTAGGCTCATTGTGCAGTCTACAGACACACGAAGCAGAGGCTAGAAACCAAGCACAGTATTCTGTATTTCACTCAGAACTTAGAGCCTTGACCAAGTTTTTTTCCTCTGCCTCTTCAATTTCCTACTTACCAAAACCATTTTGTTCTCTTGTTCTGTTGACAATACTATTTTGTTCCGTTGCCTTCTAGATAGATGTGAAAAAAATCATGTTTGTACCACTAACTAATTGTTACTTTGGGTCATTTATAACTCATGTATCTTGTGTTAACCTCAGTTTCCTTATATGAAATGTAGAATGATAAGACTTCCAACTTGTGTGATTGGTTTATGTGAATTGATTCAACAGTGCAGTACACAAACACACACACACACACACACACACACACACACACACACACATACACCTGCATATATGTGCACACATACACATTCATACATGTATTACCCTTGTACATACATATACCCCCCCCATAAATACACAAAGGAAAAACTCAAACTCAAATTAATATATACTGGAAGTTAAAGTGCCAAGTAGGATATTGAAGGACTTTTAACTTGCCATGATTGTCATGGTTTCCTATGTGTATATACTCCCTCTACAAAGTGTTAAATAATTATATCCAAGACTTTGTAGTTTACCTAAATATTATTTACACCAACTTGAGTAAAATACAGTAGCATGAACTAATAGTTGTAAACTTGAAATAAGTTTGGTCATCATCTTGATAATTATACTATATAAATATTGTGTGGGTTCTCACCACTGGGAAGGAGCATAGGGACGTATTCAAGCTTCCGATGGTCTCTTTGTGTTAATGCTTTGTTGGGAAGATTGACCTACTCATGCTAAGAAGACAGACCAAGCAAGCCAATTGCACTTCAAGTTGACATGAGTATTGCTGTGTTTTCCTGATAGCCTGTACCTATGGTAGCTTCTTTTGGAGTACTGACATTTGCATTTCATATTAAGGGAAAGAGGTGATGCCTCAGTTCAAAAAGTGCTTGATATGCAACCATAAAGACAATTTCACTTAAGGAACTATAGTCATCTTGTGCTTATTGGAAAGAGCAGAACTATTGCTTTCCAAGGCAGAATAAACATCCAATCTCCCTTCCCTCTGGACAAACAGTACCCTGGTTAATATGCAGTTAAAGGAAAGATTCTCAAGAAGATAATCATAACTTTCAGTTCCGTGAGATTGATTATGTGGTTCAAGACATTGGATTCACTTGAGTAGATCAGCTTTTTGTGTCGACAGCTGGAATAGCAGACAAATGAAATTAGAAGCACAGAAAGAAGTCTTTCGATTCTGAAGGATACAGAATAGATTAAGATGTCCTGATTATTATACTGACTTCATAATTGCTTTTCATAGCTGTATGAATTTATTTGATAGAATCCTGAATTGTTAACATAGTTTCCATTAGGCCTGTGAGGACACTTTACTTTGCATGTATGTATTCACATATATATGCAGTAACTTTGTATTGGTTATAACTTAAGGATAATATTTGATGCATATTATGGTATAATTAACAATTTTTTATTTCCTTTAATAATGATGGTGTTTTAAATTATCTTTAAAGGGAACCTGAGATAGAAATACTCATTTCATATTCTTATTATGCATCAAAATAATCTTGCCTTAGTAAAATACTCATCTTTTTAAGATTAAAAATTTGTTTGACAGAACTCTTGTGTCCTTCCATGAATTACCTGTGAACAAATAATTGTAAAATAAAAAGAAGGAAAGCAATCATGAGTCAGTCTAAAAAATTATTTCACATTAGTGATTTCTAGTTTTCCTTCCTTCCTTCCTTCCTTCCTTCCTTCCTTCCTTCCTTCCTTCTTCCTTCCTTCCTTCCTTCCTTCCTTCCTTCCTTCCTAATTTCTCATGTTTGTTTTGTTTCAGTTTGTATTGAAACAGGGTCTCTCTATGTAGCTTTGTCCTGGAACTCTCTCTGTTTACCAGGCTGGCTTCTACTTCAGAGATCTGCCTGCCTCTTTGTCACAAATTCTGGCAATAAGGCCATGTGCTTTCACTCTGGATTCTTTACTATTGTCATTTGATTTGTCTCTAGCAAGGCATGAGGCAAATATACCAGTACAATATGGTGTAGTGCAAGAACTGCTACACTAAAGGTTTAATTGAACTGAGATACATGTTTTCAGATATGGCCAGATGCATGACTGAGTAATAATACTATATTCTTTTGTGTGAATGCTTTATAAAATGTTATAATGTGCGTTACAAACTCATAATTGCAAAATCATCTTTATAATTTTTATAACATAGCTCCATCATTTTTCCCTCCCCTTCCTCCAAGCCAGTCCATATATCTTTTTCCCCCTGAAATTCATGGCCTCCTTTTCTTTGCTCTGTATATGCTTCTGCGGAGGAACATGCTTTTGAGTGTGTGCATTTGAGTGCAAGCTTGATCTTTTTAAAAAGCAAAATTCATATTAATAGGAGCTCTGTTTAATAATGTCTATTTCTGATAACATTTACTATCCTCTCCTCTCTAAATGTCAGAGACACTTTTTTCATCCAGTCTCAAGTCTCTCTTTGCTTAGAAATGGGAATATGTATCCTCTAAGTATCGTAATTCCACATCTTTCGCTTCAAATAAATGGAAACAAAATGTACATTCTTTAATTAATGTTTAAAACCTCAAGTGTTTATTAGAAAACCAAGAAATATGTGATTGCCCAACAGAATTCTGTCAGACAATGGGATGTTATAAAATGGTTTAATTGGAAAGGACTGACTGCTTTAGGAAGAATTATAGTCCTTTCCCATCAAACAGGGCTTAAGTGGGATAAAAAACTTTGGTTTTTTTTTTTTCTTGAAAACTTCTTGCGTTTTATGTCTTCAATTTAAACAGAATTTTAGTTTGGGTTTTGTATAATGTGAGTAATTGGGCAATGTGGCTACAGAAAAATTAAATAGGAAAATATGTTTCCACATGTGGTGATGAAAGATGCTGACATTTTCCCAGTATCCTATTTATCACATCTGTTTCTAACTGAAAATGTATATACCGTGTAATTCACTTACGACCAGGTGTGTGTCCAGGCTTGGAGAAGAACAGGGACGGGCTGTGAAGGAGAGCAAGGCCTCCCTGTCATGAAGGCGGCTGTGTAGGAGACCAAATTTCATTCTGATGAGGTGGGAGTATAAACCAAACAGAACAGCACGCCCAGAAGGCAGAATTTTGTCACTGAAAATGTATAAGTAGTTGTGACTTGCAACAAACAATATTCACCTTTTCGTTGGAGTACTTTTGAACATCAAAATATACATGGTCTCCCCTCAATTATAATAGCCTTCGACTATTTGATTCTGAATTATGAGTCTTTGTGCTGCACCCTTATAATTCCGTTTTCCCTGCCTTTCAATGTGAGTCATCTTGAGTGAGAAGGAAAGGTGTACTTTATTAAAAACAAATAAACACATAAACAAAACCCAAAACTAACAAAAACCTTACTGAACTTAATGATTTTTTTTTCTCCTTAAAGTGACTGGCTTACTAAAGTTGCCTCATAATCAACTGTCATTAATTATGGTGTAGGGTTGGATTAGCTTAGCTTCACACTCAGTACTGGAGCTGAGGAGATGAGCTGTTGCTCACTGTAAGGTTTTCACAGTCCTTCTCCTGACATACTTGGGTAAAGTTCTTTCAATGGTATGAGTAGTACCTCTTCCGTAAATGCTAAACCATTACACCTACTGTGGTCCATTGAAGTAAAAAAATCCTGATAAAATTGTTACAAAGATACATTCATTGACACAACTTTTCTATCAACTACTAGAACAGGTCTTGCTGACTTAGATTTACATCGAATTGATTCTGGGATTGTAAGAAACCACCGTTCCCTGTGTAGCCAGAGTGTAGCCCGAGTCTCTCTGTGAATAGTAAGGATTCGTAGAAACTGATGCTATATAGTACATGTTCACTAACACTACTGCCAAACATTTAATTTGCCGACTTTCTTATAAGTAGTTTATGGAGAAGGGCTAAGTTGTTGGAACTGCATCATTTTTATATGTGTAGATAACTTTAAAGCAGTGCATGTTAATGAATCTTTGATGTTAAAACCAGTTTCCTTCCATTGATATGATATGTTTTATTCAGACTATGCCTTATCAATAATTGAGAAGGTAGGAGAAAAAGTAGTCATAATCCAGAGGAATTTGTAATAGCAATAGCTTAGGATTGCCTAGTGATTATTATTTGTGATGTATATTCTAATCAGTGTAATACACATTGTTAAAGGCCTCTGAAGCAGTCATTATTCCTAACCATCGTGTGCTGTGAACATATGCACATTACTTACTGCTAACCTCCCCGTGAGGGAGTTACTACTTCTAATGACTTTCTATGTGTTGGACACATGTGCATTACATACAGCTAACAGCACCTACTATTTCTAATTGGGGTGTGTGCGCATGCACATGTACGAAGTGTTAGTGCTAAAACCCCTGTGAGGCAGTTGTTTCTTTTTGTGCTTTATTTTCACTTCCCCATTTCTTTGAGTAGTATTTTCTTTTCTTCAGTCTCTTTTATACCAAACACCCAACATCATATATATGAAGATACATATTCCTATATCTAGGATGATTTACCCCACCTAATATCTTAATATCTATATCTGTATATCCATAGAAATATTTAAGAGATGTCTTGTCCTTTTCCACTTCCACATCTCTCACACAGTACCTTTCTTGTTTATTAATTCCAAAGAATTAAATTTTGGATTCACTGAAAGAAATAACCAACACTTAACTGTTTTCAAAACTTAACACTGATGATATACTTGTTTTCTTCTTCCTTATGGCATGACTTTTGTTCTGTATATTCATACCTTCAAGCATCTTTGGTATTTCTGATGCCTGAAGGACCCCCTGATGCTTACAGAAGCTCCTGCTTCATGAATGAGTCACACACACTCCACTCCTTTGAAAAATTGAAACGAACATATATATGTGAGAAAAAGATAATTTTATCTGGTTTTCCAGCAAGTGTATCATGCCTGAGTCTTTTTTTCCACACCCCATACTCTGCTGAAGTCTTTTGCCTTCTCTCCTGATCAATTCCAACCAGGGTGGTGCCTTTCTTCTTTCCTGTGCATCCAAAGCCATGATCAGTTTGACAGGGAAAACGACGTCCTCGTTCAAACCATCTAATTATTCAAGCTCGAGTTTTCTCTGAGCTGCTTTCCATTTGTGTGCTTGGCCACACATCCCCATCATCAAACATAGTGGTTTTCTGTTTCTCATGTCTAGGAACACATACTATCGATAGATTGTAATGTTGGTATGTAATAAATTTATGGAGTATTCATTAAGTTATTAAAAACTTGAACAGATTCAGGCCTAAAAAGACATGTTTTTCTAGTGCTGTGTAAAAAGCCACTGTAAACTTAGCCCTATAAAAAAAACTATATTTACTTACAGGCATAAATATATACATATATATGTACACACATACATATATATTTATAGTTCTTTCTTGATCTCTGTAGGTCAGGAGGTAGGGTACAGTATGGCTGATTTTCTGCTCAGACACTCCCTAACCTGGGCTGGAGGTGTCAGCCAGGGCTGTAATTCTTATCCAAGGTCTGAGACCTTTTCCAATCTTACTCCCGGCTGGCACATTCATTTCTTTGGAGCTGTAGGTTTAAAGATCTACTTTTCTTTCCAGCTGGCACCCTGTGAAATTCTTTGATACATGCTTCCAAAAGATGCCTTTTCTTCAGGATGAGAGGTAGCATCCTGCTGCTGTTCTTGACTAGTTAGAGATCCAGCATTCCTGTCTTCTAGATCAAGACTGACTTTACAATACCCATCTGATTTGGGACCTCGTGTTATATGCAGAGACCCTGCAGAGTGGTTTCTAGATTGGAACTGTTCAGTAACTCAGGGACGATGTACTTATTATGGAAGAGTAGATCTCAGAGTGCTATCTCACAATTCAGTCCATCACGAGGCACTGAGACTTTATGTGTGCCAAAGCAAATGCAAGTCTCCTAACCACGCCCCACGTCACATGACCTCAGCAGATTGGCAGCAGCAGAATACTGTTCTCTTCCATTGAACTTGCATATCCTTGAAAAGATCTTGGAATGCATCAGCTCTTTTTTTTTTTTTTTTTGAGACTTAAAAAAAAAACATGTCTACCAGTGAGATAAATTTGGAAGATTAATTTTGCATCTTTCTTCAAGTATCAAATTTTGAAGATCACATTGCAGGATATCACAGGAGTTAGTGTTATTACCAGAAAGAAGTTATTCATAACGTGTTTTTTAATTGAGGCCGAGCTTCTGTTAATCTGAGTATGCTTAAATGCAACCCAGAGCAGACTATTGAACAGAGACAAAGAAACAGGGCAATATGACAGGGCACACCACAGTGCTCAGCTCTCTTCGCCTCACTTTGCCTTCCATGAGGAACAGGATTCAAGGAGTCTTTAGCAGCACAATATTGTAGACTTTTTCTTCTATTATTGGTACATTAAAAGCAACTTATCCCCTCTCAGATTTGTTTCATAACATAAACATACAAATCTGTGGAACATTATTAGATATTTTAAAGACACGTAGGCAGTAATATTATGATTGTGGTTTTACCAGTATTTTTTTCTGAAACAGTTTTAGTTCAGAATTAATCTAATTAAGTAATTATCCCCTTCAAAGGTGAGATTTGAGCTCAGAGAATGTAGAGAACTTGGCCAAGATCATACAGCTAGTTGGTAAGTCAATATTCAAACTCTCGTCTATGCTCCACACCATCGTAGGAACCCACTGAAGATACGGATGAAGTAAAAGCGATCATACTGAGTAGTTTCCAGCAGCTTCTAAATATATGTGCAAATGTTTTCACGGCATCAAAATGATTCAAGCTGAATTTTCACCATCCAGAGTATTACAGATAAACTCCGGAAGCAAATATACCTGCCTAAAAAAACATCAAACTTTACCTTAAACTGCAATAATTTATTTTTTATTGTGGGATACAAGGAGTTAAGTCAAAACTTAAAAGCCAAGTCCTAGCTACTTTGTCTAGGGAATACTAAGACCAGTAATAGTAGCTACTGTTTCACTGCCTCTCTTGCTTAATCCACTCAGCAGCTACTGAGTTTATTCTGTGCTAAGATCTGGGTCAGGCATTATGAATATAATGTTGAATAAAGCTCAGAGTGCTCCTATTGAGGGCAAGACCTACTTACACAGAATACCAATGTGCATGAGTTTGTGAGGTCACTCACATGCAAATGCAAACTGGTACTGCTAACTGCAGAAGACAGTAGGTTATATAACTGCTTGTATCGATCACATGGTAATAATTACATTAATCTTTCTGGATTTTCTCATGGCTTTCTGCACATTTTGGTTTTAGTTAAGGTGGAGCTCTTTGATCGGAAATGCCCACAGGATATGCATTCTGGCTATTGAAGTTGTGTTCTTGTTTCCTTTGCTGATGTAGCCATGTTGATGGTCAAGTGAAGCAATTTTCATATTCTCCCTAGATTTGATCTTTGATGAAAGGAACCAAAAGGAATTCAAAGGAGCTACCTTGCCTTAGGGACTTCCTTCTTCTATTAAATTGATGGATCCTGACTTTGTTGGGGTTTAAGGAACACTAAAAGGCCCATGTTGATTGAGTTTTGACTTGAAAGTGGAGAGGCGGGCCTGTGCTCTCCTAGTGTTGTGATATTTGTAAAGGGAGGTGGAGTCATTGGTGAGGATTTTAATGCAGGTATTTTAGATCTTAAAGATTTAATCATCTTAGGGAATTGAAGCACAGAAAACTCTGTAAAGTGTAATAATCAACACTCACCATTTGAAGCATAAGATTCTGCAAAATCAAAATTGATCTTGTATGCCCACTTGTGATTCACTTAATAACTTTTCATATGTCTGCTACATTTCTTTATAGGAATATTTCTAAAATATGACATCTAATTTAAACATCTGAGTATCTCTCTCAATACACACACACACACACACACACACACACACACACACACACGATATGTTACCTATCTATTGAGAGAGAGAAAACTCATTTGAAATCATTTGCTTTTCTCCCTCCTTGAGTTGTTCGTGAACACTACCGTTCAGTTGAAAAACTCATGACCCAGTTTATGTCATGGGCCAATACAATACATCAGTTTGGTTTCTCATTACGGTTTAAACTTCCACGAGTTCATCCCTAGGATTGGTTTCCTTTTAGGTACCCCTTTAACTTTTGTAAGGGATACGTGAAAGCACTTACCTGTCTTATACATCTTTGTTTTTATTTTATTTGTTTTATTCTTAATTTAGTTTTAATTTGGTGGTAACGGAATTTGAACTTTCGGCCTCCCCCGTGCTAGACAAGTGCTCTAGCACCACACTGTAGCTGTGTCCCTTTGCCCGTTTTGTTCTGTTGCTGCTTTTTATGCTTCCTGTTTGTCCTGGGATTTCCCAAAGCCCGCTCTTCATCTCTGCAGTAGTCATAGTGACTTGTGCAGTACCTTACTGTACATTGGTCTCAACAGCACTTTTAGAATCCAAACCTTTGACCAGACATTAGATATTTGAGCTATCCGGAAACATTTTAGAAATATCTAGGCAAAAAAAAATATTTTCTCAGCAGATACAGTTGCCTTGGATTTCGCCGTGTTCCTGAAAGCAGTTCTAAACTTAGTGGCTCTGTGTTCCACAAATAGTTCCCTTTGCTTATGATGAGCTGGCCAGAGCTTTTCAAAGAGTGCAAGGATGTGCTCAGGTTTGTCAGTGGATGGGTTCTCTTGACAGTTTTGATGCCCTAGTTTTTGACGATCTGGTACAGTTCGAGGAGGCTCTCTAGTGTTTAAATCCTGAAACACTTCATTTTATTTCCAGCATTTTCTAGTTTTTGTGTTTTTTTTTAAAGGACAAGTATTAAAATTGTTGCAAAAAATGGTAAGGTTGATTAAGATCAAAGGACTACAGAGCATCATGAAAACTTTGAGGCAAAATGAAGTTTAATACCATATGTTTGAGGCAGAGCGCTTGGCGAGGTTACACTTTGCTTCTCAGTTTCACTGATTCTTGATGGCAACCAGCCTTTGAAGAGCTATTTATAAACCTAATATTTCTGATCTAATAGTGAGTAAGCAATTCAAATCTATCCACATGTATTAGTGGCCAAACAGCTACTTTTCTAAATTTTTTGTCATGTGATACTTGAAAAGGGTGTCAGCTCATTTATAGGAAGGGAAATCAAATACCAGATACAAAGGAGAACTTTAACGTAACAATTTTTCTCTGTAATGACAAAAAAGCTCAGTAGTGCTTGCTATTTTAGTATAAAATGTATTTAAACGTTTGTAATAGACTTATCTAATTAATGTTAATAATTTATTTCAGTGGCTAACATGCACATAAACCCAGTTCATTTTTAAATCAATTCATTAGCATGAAATGTATTCAACAACAAGTTCTGCTAACTAATTACTCTCAACTGACAATTCAGAAGTTTCATCTCTTGAAAGTATGATCACTTATAGGAGTCTTCTATGTTAAAACTCGGTAGTGAATAGATTTTAAAATACATGCATTCATATGTACGAAATGTTCCTTATATTACGGGTGCATCCATTCTAGTACAACTCTCCCATGGAGAGGTTATGTGAAAAAAAAATGAATATGACAAGGTGTTTTTCAACTTGACAGAATCTTTCAGCTAGTTTTGTGATCTATGATAGAATTAAGTAGATTTAAATAAATAAATAAGGAAAATATCACCAGATTAAAAAATAAGCATAACTTATTTCTCCACATTTTGTTAAGGTGATTTTTTCTTCCTCTTCTTTGCAAACTATGTATGCATAAATATTGTATGTATTATATGTATTTCTATGTATGTCTGCACCATATTCATGCTTGGTGCGTATGGAGGGTAACAGAAGTTTCCATGTCCCTTATAGAAGTGGTATTACAAAAGATCATGGGTTAACATGTGACGATGCAAAATCAAACCAAGATGCTCTGAAGGATCAGCCACTCAGCTCTTTAACCACCATCTCTCCATCATTATTCCTTCTTATGAGCATAATCCATCCTCATCGCATTGTCTATAGATTGGGATTTCCCTTTATAAAGTATGAGCCTAGACATCATGGTATTCACCTTAACGTTAGATCCTTTACTAAAATTGAAACTTCTCACTAATCACGATCCTACTATTTCTTTATTGCTGGGCTCTATGCTAAGGGGTGTATAGAGAATTGCTTTTAGTCTGTCTTTTACAAGCTAGATAAAGCAGAGAGTAAAATTAGCGACTAAATGTAATTAGGATTGGTGTTCAATTGTCTGTTTGATTTTTACAGTCGTTTTTATTCTGGGCAGATGAAAATCCAGGACACCTCCAACGCATTATACTTAAAGCTAATAATACAATCTGAGTAGAAAAATGCAAGCAAGAATGTTGCTTCATTGTTTTGCCTCCTAAATAAACTACAAGGCACGTTTGCTCAGGATCTGTGTATACACCACAGACTTTGTTTGCTTGAGTGATATAGTAATATCAAGGGGATTGCTAAGGATTCATTAATTAATGATAAATAGATAGTATATGGAAGGAGTTGTAGTTGATTTTAAGTGTTTTTAGGTAGCTTAAAAACATAAAAAAAGTCTGAAAATCCTGCCTTAATTGTTCACATATAGATTCAAAATTGTGGAGGTTTGGTTTACGACATTTTTATAGTGCAATATCCAAAAACATCCTTTATTCTCATATCGAAAGTCCAAATGTCTTTGTTTAAGCCTCTGAGACCCAAACCATGTAAAAGGTTAGCAATATGTACCACCTTTATGATTTAATTTATAGTTGGTTGAAAAATAACTTGTAAACTGGGGATATGACACAAAAAAGCTAAGCTAATAATATTGAAAAATAAAATGTTGGGGATAGAACTCAGTTGGTGCAGTGCTTTCTATGCAAGTATTAAGACCTGAATTCAATTCTCAAAGGAAATAGGGAAAACAAACAAAACAAAACAAGAAAAAGAAAGAGAAGGGAAGAAACAAAGAAAGGTAGGAGTAGGTGCTCTATGCTGCCCATCCTAGCTCTGGATGCAGAGTCCACCAGTAACTTCGTACTCACTGGCTGTCCTGATTGGCTTCCGAGAGAGCCAAAGAAAATTAGAACAGTATCTGATGAACTCCAAGGGATGCTGTTCTCTGGCCTCCAAACACACATATGAGCATGTGCCCCACACTCACTGTTATCTTCATATACACCAATGAACGTACACACAAAATATTTTAAAATAATATTGGTTGCTCTTACCTGCTAATTGAATTTCACTGTCATCACTGATTCCAGACAATATAAATGTATGTAAAGTTAAATGTTATTTTTCCCAAAATAAGTAGGGAGAATGTAACAATTAAATATAAGTTAATGCATTGTTTAGATGCTATTTATAATAATGATCAATACTTTTAATTGAGATAGTTGGAATATTTAGGATATCAATGTCCTGTAACTTATTCAAGAAAAATGTGAACCACATAAGGGTCACCATATATATCTTATTCACAACTAGCAGAATAGCCAGGCAGGAAGGTGACAAGAAACGGGAATTTGATACCATAAACTTGCTAAGGACACAATTGTAGAATGGATGAAGAATCCCACGTGAGAAGTACTGTGTAGAATTTGTCATTCCTGAAGGAGATGGTAAAAGAAAGAAAAGAATGTAGGTAAGCACAAACATATAGAAGAAAAGTCTTGATCCCTCGGGTTAGTGCTCGGTAACTTGGAGAAAGGGGTAACAGTGCTCATGAGAGCTCCAGTTTCAGCTTGCATGCAGGACTATACAGTTAATGAACTAGTGAAGCACGGAAGTGAAGTACTACCACAGCGAGCTGTGCTGAAGATGGACATTTGTGAGAATCTCTACTTCAGTGTTTTTCTCTGCCCTGAACAATCAGAAGCAAAAAGTAGTTGAGAGCCTCCTCCAAAACCTCCCCTTCAAGAAAACATATAGGCGTGGCTTAAGACAGGATGCAAACTTCTTTAGGACGAAAGGGACTGCTCATTCCCAGTGCAGACCTTATGGTGACAATGCCACATGCGTGTTATAAGATATTGTTGTCCTCTCCTATGTTGTGCTCAGGAAATACTTCCTTTACTCCTCTGCACTTCTCTATGATATGTTTGTTGGATTAGTCCAAAATTTCACCCAGTTGCATTAGTTACCTTATTTATGTGTAATTTCAAATCTAGAAATGGGGGAGAAAATTATGGTTTTAGTTCTTTCTTTATACATTGAAGTGCTCTTCCTTTCTCTCTCTCTCTCTCTCTCTCTCTCTCTCTCTCTCTCTCTCTCTCTCAGAAACCAGGATAATAGTAACCATGTGTTTTTAGTGTATTTCTGTAATGGAAACTGTAAATATTAAAGTGAGATATGATATTTTCAGTGATAGCTCTAGTTATTGTGTTCTTGAGAAAGATAAAACATGAAACAATTATTATATATGTAGTATGTTTATTAATTAGGTAATGTGTGAGCATATAAATGCGTTCAGTGCTTTTTAAACTTTACTCCGAGAGTATTGGTTGTAATATAGCTTAATCTTTTTAAGCCTTTGTATGGAAATCAAGAGCCTTATTGTGTCAACTATCGAGATGTCTTTTCTTGATTGTGTTGGTCCTTTAGAAACTCAAACATTTATAAAATTGATAATTTTGTGCAAATATTGAGGACCCGAATTTGCAAAGTCAGGATAAACCAAGAAGTTTGCTGGCTTGGCAAAAATTAATTTTAGTCTGATTCTCTCATTTTCAATTAGAATTACTTGTTTGTGATAACATAGTTTTCATCAGAAATAGATGCTCTAGGTCAAAGGAAAAGTCACTCACGGGCTATATGTTGCACAGAAGACTGATTTGTTGGCCATTCCTCCAGAGTCAGAGCCGCCATTTTTCCTCTTGAAGCAAATCCCAATCTTATACTTTTATATGCAAACTAACAAGCAGTGTAAACTTGAGCTCAGTTTCGGCAAGTATTGGTTTTCAGCTACTTATACATCAGCTTCAAGACTGATTGTGCTATTTCTTTGCCTTTAAATAATTAAAAGATATATATCAGAATATCAGTATGTATGTATGTATGTATGTATGTATGTATATTCTGAGAATCTTTTTTATTGGCTATTTTCTTTATTTACATTTCAAATGTTATCCCCTTTCCTGGTTTCTCCTCTGGAACCCTCCTATACCATTCCCCCTCCCACTACTTCTATGAAGGGACTCCCCTATCCACCCACTGAATCCCTCCTGCCTCTGTGCCCTAGCATTCCCTTACACTGGGGCATCAAACCTTCGCAGGACCAAGGGCCTCTCCTCCCACTGATGCCTGACAAGGCCATCCTCTGCTACATATGCTGCTGGAATCAAGAGTCCTTCCATTTGTACTCTTTGGTTGGTGGTTAAGTCCTTGGGAGCTCTGTGGGGTCTGGGTGTTGATATTGTTGTTCTTCCTATGGGGTTACAAAGCCCTTCAGGTACCTCTATCCTTCTCTAACTCCTCTATTGGGGACCTTGCTCTCAGTCCAATGGTTGGCTGCGAGCTTCTGCCTATGTATTTGCCAGGCTGTGGCAGAGCGTCTCTGAGTGTCTCTTTACAGTTAGCACTGCTTTACATTTTAAAGTCTGTGACATATATTTTTTCTGTTTGTTGATTCTTATATCCTAAATGTAGCTGACCTAGATTGTATCATAAAGGAGAATTCTGGAGGGAAAATGAAGCATAGATAACATTTCATTGGAGGAAAGCACTGAATACTTCTGAATTAAACCTTCTAATATGTAGCATTATTTGAAACATTGATGTGCTTTTCTTATAACGTTTTCATGGTATTTCTTTGTAATAGATGAGACTGCAATGCTAAAATATGCCCACATTTCAATATAATCCATGCATTACTGTTTAATAATCTCCCTGTATTATTAAAGTAGAAACAATGAAATTTAGGTTGCCGTTATCTGAGAAAATGGGTATCTGTTGTATTCCATGTATCATTGAACCTAAACTGTTTCTTTACAGTCTTGACAAATCATGACAGGTCTCTGTATTTTTTGAAATTATAATAAATTCCAAGAAGAATTTTAAAGTTCCACCAAGCAGGTATAAAAACAAATAATGCAGGTTTCACAAGGAAGAGGAACTTGAATGGGCTTGTGTACCACTCATTCTTTATTAGAAATTTACATAATATTATAATCAAATATTTATATCAAAATCTCCTTCCATCTGCCTTAAAAGTCATTCATGCTGCTGCTAATTTCATAACCAGTGTATAGCACTTTTACAGCGTACATGAATCATGGCTAACATATACTGTCCCTTTGTGCTGAAAAAATATCATGATTTTTATGGTTGTTGCTGTGCACCTACGATAATAGGAATCAAAGCCATAATGTAGCAATTAATACCCTTTGGAAGTGAGCTGTTTTATTGGTTACATGCTAATTAAGGATTATAGATGTCAGAAGATTGAAATAAGCATAAACCATTTGGTCAACATGAGTAAAAGATCAGCCATCATTCTGAATGCTTTAATTAATGATGCCTTCAGATTTCCCTGTTGCCTTTCCTTACTGCTCTTGTCAGAATTTGGAGACGCAAACAGTAAAGAGTCATTCTAAGTAGAAGTAAGTAATGTAGGAATATAAACTCTCTGATATGAAGGGGAGTTAGATAAATATTGGGAAAAAAGATTGTTCTGTCTCTTGATAGAGGTGCCTCATATCCACATAAGTGTCCTTGTGCCTTCTAATTTTGTAGATAGTAGTTCTACTCAGCTATATCTTTAGGTAATATACACAGGAGAAGATCCTCATGTATAGCATTGTTGACTATGGAAGCTATAAATCCATAACTAGAAATACATATTAAAGATACAGTATAGGTTGAGGATTAACTTGATCTCAAAGAATGTTTAAAATAGGGAAATAGGATTCCAGAAAATAGGAACATCCTTCAGACTACCTAAGGTTTTTGGTTTTTGTTGTTGTTGTTGTTGTTGTTTGTTTGTTTTTTGCTCTTTTGTTTTTGTTTTTGTTTCCTGTCTTATAGTGTAGTGAGCTTCAGGTAACTTAGTCATTAACTATTTTTTGGCAGCTGACTGTCAATCTTTTATAACATTTATTTTTTCTCAAATGACATATACTGATCATGTAAAGGAAAATAGAAAGTGTCTCCCATTTTACTAAATAGTGTTAAAATACAGAATTTAATTGGGTGGCTTTCATAAAATTATATTAAATGAACAAAGAAAAGTGATTCAGTTCTTCAAACCAAAGTCTGATAATATTACCAAGTATTTTTCTGTCTATATTACATATGTAATATTCATAAATAATATCTTAACCATAGTTATGCACCAATAATTTTTAAAATTATAAGCCAATCTATTAACTAGATTCTTATACTGTTAAAACATACATTAAAGTGACTCTATTTTGTCAAATTTGATGGGTATCTATTGTTGCATGGAATCATTTAAACTACATATTTGATAATTTCTAATTTGCATGTGTTAGTCAAAGACTGGGAAGGACAGTGAGTTTGAAGTGAGTGTAATTTAAGATCCATGATACATAGAACATTCTATTCTAAGATCAGAAGTGTTCTTTGATCATAGTAACCCACACTCTTCCCCCAGCTCTTCAGATCACCCTCCCAACTCCTGTCCCTTCCCAACTTTCTATCTTTTATTTATTTATTGTTTTAGTAATCTAGAATTTGAATCTAGTTGAATTTATGCTGCTCATATACTCATAGTTGTGAGACCATCCACTGGACCACAGTAGCCTTTCCAAGGGCCAGAAACTTAAACTGATTTTCCTCTTCTAGGGGCAATCAACTGTCAGTAGCCACTCACCTAGGGGTGAGGGCTTGTGAGTCCCTCCTTGCTTCATGCTAGAATGTTGACAGGTTTGACTTTTGTAAGCCTTGCACCCACAACCACAGCTGCTATGAGTTCATGAGTACCTCTGTGATGTCAGGTCCGGATGAAATTCTCAAAGAATTAATAAGAATATTAAATTTAGTAAAAAGAGTATAAATGCAAAATAGTGTTGTTAGAAAATTAAAAAGATGTGAAGTATGCATGCAAATAATAAATACTTTGAAAGTTCTGGAAATGAATATAGCTTGTTTTTGTTGAGAGTATTATATGGAGTCAAGAGGCAGTCCTTTGACATTCTCTCCTTGTCTAACCATAGAAATAGTTGATCTGTCAAAGACCAGTCACGTGCAGGGTGGGCCTGGGAACAGTGTGTGTTAAGCCTTTCATGACCAACTGAGACAGATACAGTTCCAAAGGCTTTTCAAAAGAGTTAAGCTAGAATTCTGTCAAAAGCGTAATATTTTGTGTTTCAGTGGTTGGTTTTAAAATAAATGAGTGTCAACCATTAATGGCCTTTGCTTTAGAACTGACAATATGACTTTTGCTATATTCAATTAGGAAACATGGATAAGACCATAAGTAGGAAAACATTTACTCTCATTTAGCCAATTTACTGGAGCCACAACCAAACACTGCCCTTCTTCCCACCAGCTGCTGCAGTTCTGGTTAATGCTTAACCTTCAAACCCTGTGTTTGTGCTGTCAGTGTGCAGCGTGCTGCAAATCAACGAGCCTCTTAAACACCTGTAAAGAAGAACCTTGGGCTATGTCCCACTATTTCCTGTTGTGAATTGTGAGTTTTATTGGGTTTAGTGTGCATGAGTATGTTACATGAAGTCCAATACATTTTAATTGAGTAATAGATTGTGCCCCTTTCATTATGGTCCCGTGTCTGCCCAGTGCATATGAACTTCTCTGGTAGGCAAAAGCCATCATCATCGGTGTAATGAGCACTTTCCTTTAGCTTGTAAATACAGTGGTCTGCTAACATTAACGCTTCTACTGTGCTCTTCAGGGTTTTTGCTATTGGGATTATAAAACTTTTTCAGAGACCCTTGTATTTTGCTTAGCTTAGGGTTTAACTGTCCTTAAGAGGCTGTGTCTAACTCAGATAGAGTAACTACACATTTAAATAACTTTTCCAGAGTTTGGAAAATGCCCAGTTTTCCACCCACCATTTTTTTTTTATTTCCATCATTATTCCCTTTAATTCTAGGAGTTATTTTTTTTTATGAATGCTCATGTGGGACCAGGTTCATTTGTTCATATATTCAAAGGGAATTGCTTTTATTCCCAAAGTATTTCCCCCTCCTAAAATCCTGGATCAGATTAAGCAAATGTCCCATTTACATAAATAAACTTTTTAATTAAGCAGAGTTGGTAACTATGTCAAAAACAATAAAACGGATGATTTGTCAGAAATAAACTGCAGGGCATCTGATCCTTTGAACATAATTGGAAGTTTAGTGTTTGGAAACATGAATCACAGTACAGTGTGTCTGTACAGGGCTCTTGGTGGGCCACAGTTACAATAATGCCTGTGCTGTTATTACTTGGGAAATTTCAACTCCACAACAAAAACTGAGCTGTCCTGTGTCATTTTTGACCTATGAATGCTGGACAACAAGAAATGCTCTTCATGGGGAATTTCCGTAGACCTGGAAGCTCCAGAATATGGCAGCTATGGAGAACAATGTTGCAAATACCTTCATGATTTACTGTGGTACCCAAGGTTAAATTCAGGCTGAGGAGATATTCTTGCCTACAAAGAAAGAATCTCATTTGAGATCAGACTGTTGAAGAAATGATTACTAAAGCTCTGGACTTAGATAATAGACTGTGTGTGTGTGTGTGTGTGTGTGTGTGTGTGTGTGTGTGTGTGTGTGTGTGTGTGTGTGTTGCTAGGAGTTGAGGTAGGGGAGAGTACATGACACAAGAGCATTAAGAATTTAGTGTCTGAGATTAATTTCTTATCCTTATGAAAGCTACTTATTTTACACAGAAGTAATATATAGAACATAATGTAAAATACATTGAAATTATATTTAATGGTATTATCTTAGTGGCTTCATAATTTGCAAGCTATCATGCTCTGCCTTTTCCACTTATGTCTGCTAACTTCATTTTCAGTGTTTTGCTCTCTCTGGCCTATTCACTTAAAGTCTCTTATTCACGGCTGTGGCTCTAAGATACAATAAGATATAACATATGAGAGCCTAACAGGAAAAAATAGTTCCACAGACTCAAAATAATTGAATTATATTGGGGGTGAAAGTCACGGAGATATGGACACTTAACAACAACAAATCCTCTGCTTTGAAGTGCTTTCTCCATTAACTTCTTCAGGGTCCTAAAACAAGTCTTGTCTTGAAGGGGGTTCGTTATTTGATTCTTTTTTTCCCTCCAAATTTTGCCTTCTGTGGGCAGGAGTTTTTAATTAAAACAAAACAAAAACAAAAAAGGCCAAGAGCATTTCTCTACATAATGTTATCATGTAACTTTGTATTTGTATTGTTTTTTTTCATCTTTGTAACTTCCCCAATTTTTAAGATAATCATTTCTGGATCTTTCCTTTCCAAACATGACATTGATTGAGAAATCCAAACCTGTTATGGGAATAACATTCAAAATTTCTTTAAAATATTTAAGCCTGACTTCCAATACAGGTCTATATGAGATCTCACTAACCATTAGAGGATACAGTTACAATGAGTAAATGATTTTCTTTTTTTAATTCTGAGTGGAGGTCTATTAAAGTAGTACATAATTTTGGACCAGTTCTCTGGAGATTAACGTTTTATGGCAAAACCATGCCATGTAACCTAATGCTAATCACACTACCATTACAAAAGGAAATTAAAGTTGGAAGAATCTGTCAAAATATTATGAAAGTTGATGAATTGAAGTTTATTGCTTTATTTTTAGAATTTGCAAAGAATGCCTCCGGGCATTTGTAAAATGGGAGTGAAATGAAAAGAGTTGTGACTGCCAAGATGCCTGTGGATGCCTTCGGCTAGCTGGCCCCTCTTCATGTTCATGCTGCTCCTCCTTCTGTGCCTGCACTAGCGAGAGCCATTCTAGGTCCGCAGCCTTGGGTCTTGAGGGTTCTGCTGATTTCAGCTATGTCCTGAGGCCAGAGCTCTCTGTATACTGAGTGTTCTTCTGTATACTGTGTGACTTCCACAGTGTTTCTTCTAAACCCTCCCGTGATAGGGCGTCAGAGCTACTTCAGATTCCTCACTTGCTTCGGGAAAGGCATCCTCTTTCTATTCATCTACAGTTTCCTTTCCGAGGAGGGTCTAAGTATTTTATAAGACCGTGGAGTCAGCCAGTCTGTGATGTCACTTTTGAAAATGTATTACAATAGATACTGTTATCCAGTATCCTTGTTTACCTATGAAATCACAGAGGGATGAGTAAATTCGTTACGAAGACAAGTTGGTTTTCAAGTCCACCTTAAACTTTATTTTTTGCGTTCTTGGAGTTGAGCTGAGGGCATCACCCATACTTGGTAAACACTGCCACTTGGGCTGTGTTCTCGTGCCTCAGGTAGAAATTCTCTTAGAAGCCTACATTCATTCATGATTCCTGAAAGAACATGTATAAATTAGAATAATGCTAAATATTAAAAAATAATGTGAAGTTTTTGTTTATTTTGGAGGTTTATGAATTCTGTGCTAATTTTTCATACATGATACAAGCTTTGCCTCTGTGCAGGTAACTATATTTTTGTAGGAATCCTTCATAATTGAAAGTCACAGTGGTGGGCTTCACTTTTCCTTACAATCTGCTTCTCCACTGTTAGGAGTTTTAAAATTCATATTTTAAGCTTTAAGGTTCACTATAGGGATCAGATTCCAATTAATTCATATATAAATTATTGCTGTTCTATAATGAAACTATAGAAGATATGAAAAATTGTAATTTAAGATTAAATGGGTTCTCATCTTGAGTCGATTCTTATTAATTATAGCCTAAAGCTTCTATGCCATATTCAGTTATTATGAGTAAAGTAAAATATTATATTCTTGGACAAAAATTAAGTATGCCTTATAATGCAGCATGCAATTTCATTCTTAGGTACCCAGGCCTGATACTGTCCAGGATCAGTGGTCTCATAGAGAACATCTTGTCCGATAGAGAGCGGTGGATGTGTATATGATGTAGTGGGGACATTTGTCACACAAACATGAGGACCTCATTTTGATCCCAGTACCCAAGTGAAACCATCAGGCATGATAGTTCCTGCTTTTAATCCCAGGACTGGGAAGGTGAGGATGGGAGAATCTTTGGATCACTGGGGAGCCTAATTGGGAATCTACAAGTGAGAGAGACACTGTCTCAAGACATGAGCTAGATATTACTGACGAGGATGACAGCGGTGGTTTCCTGTGGCTTCCACTGGGAAGACCACATTCATGGAGAACACCAAAACACACATGAGCACTGAACATGCAAGCCCACACTTGTATGCAAATCGAAACGAAGGTCATAAGAGAATGCGAAGAGACTTCTGTTTCATACAAACTTCAAATGTGATCATTTCAAATCCTTAAAACTCACACCTCTATCCCAAGAACTAAGTATCACTATGAACCAGCAAACATGGTCCTTTTAATGGCTTCTGTTGGCTAAAACAGAGTGTCCCAGATGTATTCTGAAACTTTATATTAAAAACGTTTTAATATTGTGCTTAAGCACACGTTTTTAATTCTCAGACTATGCTGAATTGATTTTCAAAGGCATTTAGATTTTTTTCTTTATACTCTGGGGGAAAAAAGGCCTTTTGAAATACTATCCTGATTTACCAACAAAACATAGCAATTATAACATGATGCATTGTAAAAATATTTAAATTTTCATTTGCGTTCCTGTATTCTTTGGTGGTTAAGTATTTAAAAATCTCATCTGAAGTGAAATTGAAAAGTTATTATGAAAAGCATGCTGTTGTTCCAAAGTCTAGGGTGGGAGAGAATAATTACACATAGATTTTTGATAAACAGTCTAAATTGTGCTTCAAAGGACAGATGTGGCTTTAATAATCTGAACCCTTTGCATTTTCAGATTAAACTTCACTTGATTGCATTGCACTTGATACGTATACTTAAATCTATATGTTAAACGTTATACTTTGATATAGCACATCTTGTTTGCCTTTGTTCTTATGATCTGACAAGCTTCATTATATAATAAACTAGTTTAAATAAATCTTAAAGACATAAAAGTGTTCTTGACAGTAAGAAAAAATTAAAGCGCACCAGTGATATATCGGTTAGATGTTCCAGAGCGAGGCAAAGGTTTTTTTCATTCAAATCTTTGAACATGTGTTTTGAATAAAGCTGTAAGGCATTTTCCAGTAACCAGTGTTGTATTACAGAAACGAGTAAAGGAAAACAAAAGGAAAACATGTTTCAACATTTTATTCGCAATTGTCACATACTGTTGCACTTTGCCTTCTGGAAGTGAATGTGACATTTGCAATATAAGATTTTCAAACATAACTTTTTACATGCCATAAAGATGCTTAGGATTCCGTGCCCATGTGAGATAAGCAGAATCACTCAATCAAGGTTGAAATGGGTTTTCAAGTGCTTGAGAGTAATTTATACTGCAAGTGTGATTTGAATCCATCATTGTCACTTGCAGATTTTTTCTAATGAATTCTACCAAGAAATAATCAATAATCAACTGATTGTAGAATACTTGATCGAAGAGCCTAACATTTTGTAAAGTCATCCCTGATAAATAATATCATCATTAGTTTCTAGAGTTAACAAAGTTATTGGTGCATCAAAAAGCAAGAAGTTCACCTTTAAACAGGGAAACCCAAAACTACTTCTAGACTTGACTGTTACTTTAGCTAGAAATTATTGCATTTCCAAAACTGGAAGCACAACAGAAACACATACTATGTCAGGAAGCTGTTTGGTTATTTTCTTTTTCACAATTACTAGTTGCTGGCACTAACCTTGCAGGGTTAGAGGCACTGAGCATGTGCAGACAATCTCAGCACTGAATGTGCTACAAAGCAGGAATTGATGCTGAACACTAAATAAGCTAGTAGCTTTAGGAAGATAAGTGTAATTGATACTAGTATTAAAACTGTCCTGTATTTCATAGGTTTAGAATAAAAATGGAAATCTGCACTCTATAAACTATTGTGAACATAGTGTTCCTCCTAAGGAAAGGTACAGTCACTCATATATGAAGTGTTGAAACAGAATATTCAGTCAGGGACATTGTCTTTTATAGAATTAGTGTATTACATGTTTTTGGAAAATTGAGAGCCTGAAGTCTGTGACACATTTTAGTAATTAGTTCTTCTAAAAAGGGTTCTCATGCTGATCTGCCAGGAGATGGACATTTGATTTCATGCACTGAGTGTGGTCAGCAGCTGGCCAAACTCTCTCACATCACTCCATGAGTTCCCGTGATCTGACCTGCAAGGTTAGAAATATTTACGTGAGTTCTGTCACTGTTGTGTCTAGGAATTTAGACAGAGAATTTACGACACTCTGTTTCACTCAGTGCTCCTCTGAAGAGAGTTAAAATATTCTGAAAAGAAGGAACATTTCGTGTCTCCTTTTTCAAATCTGTCATAGTGAATTTAATGTTTCCATGCAGCCTCTGCCCTTAGTGGCCTGTGGACCGTGCACACGAAGGAAAAGGTGGTCATTTAATACTTCTCTATCTAAATTGGCGGCTCAAGTCTCCCATGATCCATCCCTTATTAGAGCATGTCTGCTTAGCAGTCGTTTAGAAGAGCTGCTATCTTGAACATATATATATATATATATATGTTCAACTGATTGTAGAATACTTGATCAAAGAGCCTAACATTTTGTAAAGTCATCCCTGATAAATAATATCAGGGATATTATATATATATATGTATATATATATAATGATAATATATATATTGATGCTACTTCCGCTTCCACAAAGTTTTGTTAAAGAAATATTTTTATTCCCTGTCACAGCAACAGGATGAGGAAAAGGCAAGTGTCCATGCCCGTAGTTATTAGGTAAGAAAGTTGAATATCAGGGTTAAAAAATAAGATATTTGATAAAGAATATTAGTCAAATTTTGCTGCAACAGTGAGCCTAGTGTTTAGTGGGATTTTTAGCAATTCTCTGGATCAACCCTACTACATTTCCAGTGTTTGAAACACCAATAGAATGTTGTTGGGTGCTCATGAAGGCATCAAACATATACAAGAATTCTAAGAACCAGATTGTCTCAGTTCTTCTTTTAACAGCAATATTTTGGGCAATTGCTGGGAAACCATAGAGACAGAGGTTATACCATTTGCTGTTGTTGCTGCTGTTGCTGCTGCTTCTTCTTCTTCTTCTTCTTCTTCTTCTTCTTCTTCTTCTTCTTCTTCTTCTTCTTCTTCTTCTTCTTCTTCTTCTTCTTCTCCTTCGATCAATACATGTAGCTGAACAATTGCTAGAGATGATGAACAGTGCCTTTTATAAGATATTGTCTGTGGGCCTACGCATTAGTAAACACAGCCATTGGTTGAGAACCCACTCTGTGAAGAGAGTCTTCCATGTAACTTCTAGAAATGAATATACTTTATCTGCACAAGTCTGAAAGTGTTATGATTGTCTTGTCCTTCCTTGTAGGTGAGAAAGAAGACTTGACTTTTGATGCATGTTATCTAGGGCCTAAGCTCTTAAAAAACTGAGCCCTATTTTGAAACTATTGGATAAGACTATCTGTTCCCAAACTATACATTCTTAGTCTATTGGAATAAAGTGGTTTGAATTAGTGATAGCTGGGCCCAATGATCTGTCTCTTTCAGTACCCAATACATTGTCTGGAAAAAAAAAAAACTCTTCATCCTCTCTGAGTACAGTAGTAGCCTGGGAAATGTCTTTCAAGGGAGTTCTTATTACCATGACATTGTTGAGAATGGGAGATTATATTCCCTCATATACTCATGATGTAAATCATTTACTTATGACCATAAAATTTTGATCTTTTGGTGAAGCAAATGCACACACTCAGTTCAGGATAATCACTGCTTTTGGGAAAGAGGGAGAGGGAAGATAGGATTAAGTGGTGCTCAGGAAGCTTCTGGTTTAGTCTCTGGGCTCGGCTTGTTCATTTATTGTTTGTGTTATTTGCTTCAATTATACTTATTATTTTTGCTATCTGACATTCAAAATAGTTCCCTATTTAACTGGTTTAGAAGAAATAAAACATATCATGATCTGTAAGAAGTACATCAGCATTTAGTGATCTTCTAAATGTTGAGTTCAAGAGTATAAAATGGGCAGGTGGTCTTAACAGTAGCCCAGAACGACTGTGCGGTGAGGCAAGCATAGGCCACAGATTCATGATGACGCTTAGAGGCAAGTTTCAGAGTAACTGTGGCCCTGTCGAGAATAGCTAGACTAAAATTGTCTGAAGCATAGAAATATTAATTGAGAGGAATGATGCCATAAAAAGATAGTTGGTCCAGGTTCTCCAGGTCCCAACCTGGGGTGCCTACCATCGGAAAGGAAACTCGGTTATTGCCGGGAACACATACATGAAAAAAACAATTCGATGAGGGACACCTAGTCTTTAGAGGAAAGAAATCACGGTAAACAAATAATTATAATCTGGACGACTTATTGCCTAGCAGTATAACTAATGGGCTATCATCTTTCTATCATTTGTTAGTCTTTCTGCTTACTCAGTTATCTTTATATCTGTAGCATATATCATATGTCCATCTATATACGTGCATAACTTCTATCTTCTGTCTATCCTTTATAAATATAAAGCCTTTATATATGTATATTAACTCTGTTTTATAGTTTGTAACATATGCTACTTGCAATATGATTATGTGAACCTATAGTTCCAGGCATTTCCTTGTATTAAACACAAAGCGGGGATGGAATTTCACCTAGATTCTGTTTGCATAATCCTCTTACTTCTGTCTCTGAGACTGTGAAGCCTTTCTGGAAGCAGTTAAGCAAAATTATTGATCATTGCACTATTGTGGTGACACATGAGTTCCATGAATTGCTATCATTTTTGGCCATATTTCAATGATTTGCTGTCTTACATGTGATTTTACTGGGCATCAACTTTAGATCATCATTCATGTCATGTATTCTTATGTGAAAACACAAGCTTTAGAATATAGCAGATGGTGTAGAAGGAGGTGGCTGTGGCTTAAATTAGTGGCTTACAAAGGTTGCTGTCAGGAAGAGGTTAATTCTCCTCACTGCTTATTGGCCTTCCTTTGACTAAAAGCAAGTTGGAGATTACAAACACTGAGTATTATGGTCTTGGTTAAAAGTCAATACACAGGTAAATCTCAACTCTACTAGAAAAAGAGAGAAAGACATCCATGTAACTAAACCATCCATGTAAACTAAATACGAGGGACTGATTTGATGTTTCTCATGCTCAAGTGTACTGTTGTAATATAACTGCAAAATTCTTGAATACTTATCGACATACAATAAATTTAATCAGTGATGTGTTTGATATATGAAAATGAAACTGAAATATTCATCTATCATTCAGAGTTTTTTAAACTATGAAGTTCTATGTGATATGTATGTGTCTATGTGTGAGTGTGTCCATGTAAGCATGTGGATATTTGCATACATGGGTGTTTTGAGACTGGCTCTCACTATGTATCTCTGCCTAGCCTGGCGTTCTCTATAGGCCATGTTAACCTCGATATTGCAATAAATTTTATGCTTCTACCTCTCAAGGGTTAGGATTACTGTCCTGCCATTTTTGTTTAAACTAACAAGAAATGTTAATGCAGTTTCCAGGTAATAACTTTAATCTGAAATGTGGGCTTCTTTGTGTGTGTGTGTGTGTGTGTGTGTGTGTGTGTGTGTGTGTGTGTGTGTGTATGTGTGTGTGTTTGTGTGTTATTTATGTATTGAACGAACTATGTAAATCTTACTATACATAAGGAAATATTTTATAATCTACAATCCCATAATAAGGTCAATTGCATTTGACTTGACATTGGCACTTTTAACTGGCAGGTGTTTTATTCATTTGGCAATGATTTATTGAATGGCAATATCTCTTCTGACAGTATTTAGGACAGTTGAGGTATATGGATAAATAAGAGAATTAAGTCCTCCTTTGTTCAGTAGCTTCCTGACAATTTAATACTAAACCTAAAATATTAATCCAGTATTCAATGGGAAGCAAAGATTTTCATGAACAAGAAATTATTGTTATTAATGAGGTTCATTTTTATTTATCCATTATATGCATGATTTTACTTTTTATATCTATGTATATATCATATTAAAGTATATTTGTGTTACTGGTCACTCTTTTGGTAAGTTTTCATTGAGTCTTTAAACCCCATATAAATGCGACTATTCGATTTTTAAGAGTCAGTGTAAGGTAAAGTTCTAGCCTTAGAGGCATGTGGCTTGTGTTCTTAGTCTGAACTTGTCTGCATGTGAAGACAAGTCAAGGTAACACACAGGATTCCATAGCATAACTACAATAAAATTAGTGAGAATTCTGCAAAACGAAACACCACTGCACAACTGAATCTTTGATCCTGGGACTTCCACGTACAAGCCCTCTCAGGTTGTGCTCTAGTAGTCTTTAGGGATCAGAGTTTTACTGCCTAAGTTTCTCACCTCCTTCTGTGATTCCGTGAACTCATTCTGATGGTAAGAATTCTTTCCCTTCTCTATTTAAAGACAGATTGAAATTTTATATTACCAGAGAGCCATCCAACAAATGCCACAGATCAGAACTTCAGAAACTATTTGAAACTATTAGTGGCACAGAGCAAGAGTATTAGACAATACTCTGCCTTATGTGTTAATTTTTTTTATTGTTGTTTTTTTAAATGTCTCTACTGTGTATTCACATGATGTGGGTGACTTCAGAGGCCAGAAAAGGGCATTGGTTCCTGTGGAGGCATTTGTGAGATGCCAGACATGGGTGCTAGAAGCCAACTTCTGCTTTCTACAGGAATGGGAAGTCTCTTAAATGCTGAACCCTCTCTCCAGCCCAAGCTTGCTTTTGCAGACAGTCTCACTGTTGACTCAAACTGTCATTTTAGCTTATCCTTCTGCCTCTGTATCTGGAGTGATGGGATTAACAGTCATGTTTCACCACGTCAGGTTATGACTACAGTACTGTTCTTTTAAACTAACTTTGCTACAGTTGTGACTGTGTTATCTGATGCTTAGACTTTGGTTTTTAATGTAATTTTTATTTATATATTTTTTAAATATTAAAAATTTAGTGGTTGAGAGAATGACTCTTTTCCCTCTGAATACCAAGATAGTCATAGCCTCTCATTTTTTGGTAGGTCATCATTGAGGGTGTTGTAAGAATGCCTAAGAGACATTAATATCATGTACCGATACAATAATCTTAGAGACAGCCCGTAACAAAAACGAATTAAAAATACTTAATAAGATACTTACTTTTGGTAGTAAATGTAGAAATAGAAAATAGGTATTAAGTTTTGGGTTAAAAAGTACATGAAGAGGGTTGGGGATTTAGCTCAGTGGTAGAGCGCTTGCCTAGCAAGCGCAAGGCCCTGGGTTCGGTCCCCAGCTCTGAAAAAAAGAAAAAAGAAAAGTACATGAAGTTGTAGAGAGATGCGTGTCGAAGTTTCCAAGGAGTTCCAGAGAGTATTAACTTGGATCTGTCTAACTAAGCAAAAACTAGTTATGACAAGTTTGACCAGTTCTGTGTTCTTGATGAAACTCAGACAGTGATAAGAACTTGTCATTTTCCTTCTTCACAAAGTGACTTGAAGCAGGGGCGACAGCTTAGAGCCCCACAGTGCTGGATCTCTATGCTGCTCCTTTTAAAGTCCTGTGTTCAGGATTGGTTTGCTGTGGTGGGTGCCATTGTAGATCGGTGGTGTGCTCAGACAATTGAGCATTATTTCACTTCTTAGCCACATCTGATTTTTCTATTAGAACTCTGTTATATTTCAATCAAAGAATTTGCACCAACACTCACTGGACTCATCACTGTCGACACCGAGGGGATCAGCAGTGGGATCCGTACATCATCCTAGGGGTGTACTGATTGAACAAGGATCGGTTGTTATGTGTGGAATAAGAATTGAAGAAGTAAAAAATCAAAGTCCCAAATCTAGGCTGAGTTAGCTATTAATTCATCTCATTCCTTCAAATTATTAGCGATAAGAAACACTTTTCTATTCATGAAGAACATCACACCAAGAGCACTTCCTTCACGTTAGTAGTCCTGAAAGAGAAATCCAAAACCAAATATATCCCTACAGCATTTCCAAAGCAGATTTTCTGAGCGAAGCAACAGCGCTTCTATTTCAGGCACACTATAAACAATCTAAGAACACAGCCTCCTGTGAGTCATTCTTTTATCTACCAGATATCTATATCCCGAGGGAATCTCAGCTTTGACTAGCCCTTCAGTTTCCTCACACGCAGTCATTGCATATCAGGGTTGAAGAGGAACTTCAGAGTCATATGAATTAATATCCTGCCAAATTCCCCTTCCGCTTAGCCCCTCCTTTCAGCCACCTCATTGCTTCTGCCTAGTCATCCTCCAGGACTTTCCCAAGGGACTTTGGTTTTTACTTCTTCAATTTGTATTCCACACATAACAACCGATCCACATGTCCAACACACAGACAAACTCTTGTGATTGCTGACCTTGTTTTGAGAATCAGAACCAAGGCTGGCAAAAATGACTCAGTCAGAAAAGTACTTACTGCTGAGCGTGACAATTTGAGTTTGATTCCTGGGTTCCATTTTTATGGAAGGAGTGAACTCGCTCCCGGAAGTTCTCCTCCGATCTTCACAGTGGCATGTGTGAACATTCATAAATACGCACACAAAATAGTAGATAAAATGGAATACATTTTTTAAATCAACAGCTGTCAACAGCTTATGTCATTTTACAGCATGATCTCTAGGACTGTCTGTGTTGTAGAATGAAAAGGAATTCCCTTCCCCTTTAAAAGCTGAATAAATCTAGGATATGCATGCAATAATTTATTCATCCATTCATCTGTGGAAAACCAAACATGCCCACCATTACCTAATCAGCCTAAACAAAACCCTTTCTCTTTAGACATCTGTCTTTCTTCTGGCATATCTTTTCTTATTTTTATTAGTCACTTACATCTTTCTTATTTACTTATGCCTAAACACAAGGAGAAATAGTCTAGACAATTTTTCACTATACAAATATTAAGATGACTTTACCAGATTAAATACTTTAGATAAGGCATTAAATTCACCGCATTTCTAAAACATTTTCATTATTATCTAACCCTGTACTATTTTTCAGTTAATTTTTTTCAGATAGACTATTATATATAAAAGATAGCTTCAAAGAGTTAATAACTCGTGGGCCAATTAAGTTTTAGAATGTACTTCAAGTTCTTTATCAGAGCAAGAATTTAATCTAAACTCTCAAGGAATGCATATGTTCTAAATCTTAAAGAAGAGAGAACTAGAAATGTTCAAAGTCAGCAGGGATCAATTATTTATATGACCAAAATTCACCCAGGTTTTTAACCTTGAAATTTTTAAATTATTTATAAAAATACATTTCTGTTTTTTATGATCTATATAAGAAAAAGAGTTTCCTCTTTTGGAAAGAAGCCATAAAAAGAATTATGGCTTTGGAGAAAACATAAAGCTTTGGGTTTAAAGGTGGCATAGTTTCTTACTATGTGTATTATCTAGTATTTCAGCTTTATATCAAGACTTAGGAAGTTAGTTCATGTAACCCATGTAAGTTCCTAAGTATGGTATTGGTATTGTTCCTTACGTCTACAAAAACTGTAATATTTGCCTGGTCCAGTGGAGCACTGAGATGTCTCATATCAGACCACAACGGTAGTTTTGTTTATACTCATCTGTAAACCTCAGATAGCCATGTGATGTTTTAGCTGGCATTGATAATTAGCAATATGTAGAAAGGAAACTGATAAACCAGAAATTTGCACGTGCTCATATATTGCAGTTTCCATTGTTTAATAACATGCTAAACCCCTCATATTAAAACCATGAACAACCTCGTGCTACTAAATGACACCATCATAGGCAGTCTGGATAAAGGTCCTTACGGATGTGACATTAGACATACTGTGTGGAATCAAGTCCTAGTATAGACATGGCTGTGCCTTGAGACCTTACGGTTGTTTAACTCTGTTTTGCTTTTGGAGCCACTGAGTTTATTTCCAGTAGTAGGCAACAGGGATCCTTTGTAGTATAAGGGTACACCAATGGATATTTTTCATTAAGTTATAATTGAATTCCTACATCATTTTAGAGTAAAAAAAAAAAAGAATGGGAGAGGTGGCCATGTTTGCTTTTGACAAGATGTTACAGTTTTTATAAAGAAAACCATGGCTGCTGAACTGAGGTTGATTCCTGGGACCTACATGCTAGCAAAAGAAAAATGACACCTGAAATCTGTCCTTTGACATCCATATATAAGCCAAGGCATGTACAGCCACACGCACACACTCAAATCTGATAAATTAAAAATAATAAATACAATGTAACGAAAGAATTTAAAAGAAAAACAAAACCCACAGAGACCACATCACTCTCACCTCTGCCGGCCAGCCTGTTCGGAATATTAAGAATGTATGTAGTAGGATGGACTTTAAAGTATGTACCCTCAAGGCGATAAATAAACATTTAAAACGATCCGGTGTAGATTTCCATTTTACATATCCTAATGTATAGAACGTACATTTTAATGTCCTTTGATACAGAGCACACTTCTTTAAAAGGATCTGCCAAGCCAGGAGTGCTGGCAGCTTCCTCTAGTCCCAACACACTCCATTCTCTGGGAATTCAAGGCCAGTTTCGTCTACACAGTGAGCTTAAGGCCAGTCAGGGTTACATAGTGAGGCCATGTTTTTTTTTTTTTCACCATCCCCCTCCCTCCTCCCTCCCTCCCCCCCTCCCTCCCTCCTCCCGTCCTTCCCTCTTTCCCTCCTCCCTCCCTCCCTCCCTCCCCTCCCTCCCTCCCCCCCTTCCTTCCTTCCTTCCTTCCTTCCTTCCTTTCTTCTCCTGTTGTTCTTTTTTCCTCTTGTTCCTCCTCCTCTCCTCTCCTCTCTCCCCTCTCTCCCTCTTTCTCCTTTTTCTTTCAGTAGTCAGCAGTTCCAATAATTTTGAATTTTAATGAAGATTGTCTTGCACCACTAAATGAAGATTCTGACGCTGCTCCAACCAGTAGAGTTAATTGGAAGTATTTCATACGATTCACCAATAAATCATTCCATCAAAGTTAATGGTAGTGATATTGTTATTGACCAAGTCAATGTAGCCATGCCAATCCCAGTATCACTGCCTTTGGCTCTGAGAAGAGGATCAGAGAATCACTGCAGTAGTGTGAATCCTGTGAAGGAACTGGTAGCTGAAATTCTCTTGGCCGAATGAAACATGTCAAAACAACTTATACAGAGTGGAACTTATGGGGTTGGGGATTTGGCTCAGTGGTAGAGCGCTTACCTAGGAAGCGCAAGGTCCTGGGTTCGATCCCCAGCCCCGGAAAAAAAAAAAAAAAAAAAAAACAGAGTGGAACTTATTTTTCATAAACTCCCAAAACTTGAAAATCTTAAAAAGACATCATTAAAAGCACAAGAGTATAATTGAAACAACTTAAAACCTTACTAGGAAATTATTTGAATGTTCGTAGGCCAGCCAATTTGAATGCATGTATCCAGGGTGATATTCAAAATATTGAGTAGCCAGCATGTCAGATGCTGACAAGCTCCAGCAAGACACGGTGCGTAATGTACCTATAGCCTGCATAGGAGTTCACCTGTTGTTGCTAAGTTCTTGGGTGTGGAGAGTTTTAAGACTTCGTAAGCAAGCTGAGCCTGGCTGTAAATGCCTGTAGTCTTAGAATTTAGAAAGCATGAAGACTGCAATTTGCGGGCCAGCCCAGGCTGCAGAGTGAAGTAATCTTAAGTCATACAGCAAGAGTATGTCTGAGCTGCATATGTAGTCTTCAACATTGCAGTGTCCTAAGAATCGTCAAAAAACTTGTTTAGGGATAAAAGCAAGCACTTATTCTTCAAAAATAGCCAAACTTGATGGGAACAAACAGGGGTTTGATAATCCCTGAAAAGGATGGATGATGGCTATGTCAGCTAAACTCAATTCACTTACCTGTGAAATTCTCAAATAATCAGTAACATTATTGTGTTGAATAAAACAAGTAAATGTTTCTCAACCATAGATATCAAAATTTGCAACTTAGTTCATACCAAATACATGTTCCCAAATAAAAATGACCCTTGTGCTCATAGTTCATTATCTTACCAGATTCTCGCAATGCAGGGCCCCTTGACAGTTTGGCTACTTTAGAAATTCTCAGGTTCTGCCATTCACAATCGAGAAGAAACATAACCTTTGACAGTTGTTTTGAAAACCACTTTCAACTGCGTGTGTCTCTAAATGTGACTCTCCTAGGATGGTAAGCTCACAGTGTGATTCACATTTTAATGAGCTTTCATTTTTATTTTTATTTTTTATCTTATCTAAGACTTAGATTAAGTTATGTGAAGGCAGGTGTAGAACAGGTGCATTGAAATATCTGTTCTCTCCCCCCCGCCCCTCTCTCCCACTTTCACATACAGATGTAGATGCACACATTCGGGGGAAAAAAGTGAAAATAGGTTTAGAATTGTGGTGACAGTTCATGATTGAGAGAGAGAGAGAGAGAGAGAGAGAGAGACAGAGAGAGAGAGAGAGAGAGAGTGTGTGTGTGTGTGTGTGTGTGTGTTGCA